>NW_026453701.1:0-164411 GCF_943734755.1 Anopheles moucheti
TTTTGCATGAAAACTCATTCCTGGTGGAACTTCATAGCAAAGTACAAAGTTCGTTTTGGATGGACAAAGTTAGTTGAAATAGACAGTTTTTGCATGAAAACTCATTCCTGGTGGAACTTCATAGCAAAGTACAAAGTTCGTTTTGGATGGATCAATTAAGTTGAAATAGACAGTTTTTGTATGAAAACTCATTCCTGGTGGAACTTCATAGCAAAGTGCAAAGTTCGAATCAGATGGACAAAGTTAGTTGAAATAGACAGTTTTTGCATGAAAACTCATTCCTGGTGGAACTTCATAGCAAAGTACAAAGTTCGTTTTGGATGGACAAAGTTAGTTGAAATAGACAGTTTTTGCATGAAAACTCATTCCTGGTGGAACTTCATAGCAAAGTACAAAGTTCGTTTTGGATGGACAAAGTTAGTTGAAATAGACAGTTTTTGCATGAAAACTCATTCCTGGTGGAACTTCATAGCAAAGTACAAAGTTCGTTTTGGATGGATCAATTTAGTTGAAATAGACAGTTTTTGCATGAAAACTCATTCCTGGTGGAACTTCATAGCAAAGTACAAAGTTCGTTTTGGATGGACAAAGTTAGTTGAAATAGACAGTTTTTGCATGAAAACTCATTCCTGGTGGAACTTCATAGCAAAGTACAAAGTTCGTTTTGGATGGATCAATTTAGTTGAAATAGACAGTTTTTGCATGAAAACTCATTCCTGGTGGAACTTCATAGCAAAGTACAAAGTTTGAATCAGATGGACGAATTAAGTTGAAATAGACAGTTTTTGTATGAAAACTCATTCCTGGTGGAACTTCATAGCAAAGTAAAAAGTTCGTTTTGGATGGACAAAGTTAGTTGGAATAGACAGTTTTTGCATGAAAACTCATTCCTGGTGGAACTTCATAGCAAAGTACAAAGTTCGTTTTGGATGGATCAATTAAGTTGAAATAGACAGTTTTTGTATGAAAACTCATTCCTGGTGGAACTTCATAGCAAAGTGCAAAGTTCGAATCAGATGGACAAAGTTAGTTGAAATAGACAGTTTTTGCATGAAAACTCATTCCTGGTGGAACTTCATAGCAAAGTACAAAGTTCGTTTTGGATGGATCAATTTAGTTGAAATAGACAGTTTTTGCATGAAAACTCATTCCTGGTGGAACTTCATAGCAAAGTACAAAGTTCGTTTTGGATGGACAAAGTTAGTTGAAATAGACAGTTTTTGCATGAAAACTCATTCCTGGTGGAACTTCATAGCAAAGTACAAAGTTCGTTTTGGATGGATCAATTTAGTTGAAATAGACAGTTTTTGCATGAAAACTCATTCCTGGTGGAACTTCATAGCAAAGTACAAAGTTCGTTTTGGATGGACAAAGTTAGTTGAAATAGACAGTTTTTGCATGAAAACTCATTCCTGGTGGAACTTCATAGCAAAGTACAAAGTTCGTTTTGGATGGATCAATTTAGTTGAAATAGACAGTTTTTGCATGAAAACTCATTCCTGGTGGAACTTCATAGCAAAGTACAAAGTTTGAATCAGATGGACGAATTAAGTTGAAATAGACAGTTTTTGTATGAAAACTCATTCCTGGTGGAACTTCATAGCAAAGTAAAAAGTTCGTTTTGGATGGACAAAGTTAGTTGAAATAGACAGTTTTTGCATGAAAACTCATTCCTGGTGGAACTTCATAGCAAAGTAAAAAGTTCGTTTTGGATGGATCAATTTAGTTGAAATAGACAGTTTTTGCATGAAAACTCATTCCTGGTGGAACTTCATAGCAAAGTACAAAGTTCGTTTTGGATGGACAAAGTTAGTTGAAATAGACAGTTTTTGCATGAAAACTCATTCCTGGTGGAACTTCATAGCAAAGTACAAAGTTCGTTTTGGATGGACGAATTAAGTTGAAATAGACAGTTTTTGTATGAAAACTCATTCCTGGTGGAACTTCATAGCAAAGTACAAAGTTCGAATCAGATGGACGAATTAAGTTGAAATAGACAGTTCTTGCATGAAAACTCATTCCTGGTGGAACTTCATAGCAAAGTACAAAGTTCGTTTTGGATGGACAAAGTTAGTTGAAATAGACAGTTTTTGCATGAAAACTCATTCCTGGTGGAACTTCATAGCAAAGTACAAAGTTCGTTTTGGATGGATCAATTTAGTTGAAATAGACAGTTTTTGCATGAAAACTCATTCCTGGTGGAACTTCATAGCAAAGTACAAAGTTCGTTTTGGATGGACAAAGTTAGTTGAAATAGACAGTTTTTGCATAAAAACTCATTCCTGGTGGAACTTCATAGCAAAGTAAAAAGTTCGTTTTGGATGGATCAATTTAGTTGAAATAGACAGTTTTTGCATGAAAACTCATTCCTGGTGGAACTTCATAGCAAAGTACAAAGTTCGTTTTGGATGGATCAATTTAGTTGAAATAGACAGTTTTTGCATGAAAACTCATTCCTGGTGGAACTTCATAGCAAAGTACAAAGTTCGTTTTGGATGGATCAATTTAGTTGAAATAGACAGTTTTTGCATGAAAACTCATTCCTGGTGGAACTTCATAGCAAAGTACAAAGTTCGTTTTGGATGGATCAATTTAGTTGAAATAGACAGTTTTTGCATGAAAACTCATTCCTGGTGGAACTTCATAGCAAAGTACAAAGTTCGTTTTGGATGGACAAAGTTAGTTGAAATAGACAGTTTTTGCATAAAAACTCATTCCTGGTGGAACTTCATAGCAAAGTAAAAAGTTCGTTTTGGATGGATCAATTTAGTTGAAATAGACAGTTTTTGCATGAAAACTCATTCCTGGTGGAACTTCATAGCAAAGTACAAAGTTCGTTTTGGATGGATCAATTTAGTTGAAATAGACAGTTTTTGCATGAAAACTCATTCCTGGTGGAACTTCATAGCAAAGTACAAAGTTCGTTTTGGATGGATCAATTTAGTTGAAATAGACAGTTTTTGTATGAAAACTCATTCCTGGTGGAACTTCATAGCAAAGTACAAAGTTCGTTTTGGATGGACGAATTAAGTTGAAATAGACAGTTTTTGTATGAAAACTCATTCCTGGTGGAACTTCATAGCAAAGTACAAAGTTCGAATCAGATGGACGAATTAAGTTGAAATAGACAGTTTTTGCATGAAAACTCATTCCTGGTGGAACTTCATAGCAAAGTACAAAGTTCGTTTTGGATGGATCAATTAAGTTGAAATAGACAGTTTTTGCATGAAAACTCATTCCTGGTGGAACTTCATAGCAAAGTACAAAGTTCGTTTTGGATGGACAAAGTTAGTTGAAATAGACAGTTTTTGCATAAAAACTCATTCCTGGTGGAACTTCATAGCAAAGTACAAAGTTCGTTTTGGATGGACAAAGTTAGTTGAAATAGACAGTTTTTGCATGAAAACTCATTCCTGGTGGAACTTCATAGCAAAGTAAAAAGTTCGTTTTGGATGGATCAATTTAGTTGAAATAGACAGTTTTTGCATGAAAACTCATTCCTGGTGGAACTTCATAGCAAAGTACAAAGTTCGTTTTGGATGGATCAATTTAGTTGAAATAGACAGTTTTTGCATGAAAACTCATTCCTGGTGGAACTTCATAGCAAAGTACAAAGTTCGTTTTGGATGGATCAATTTAGTTGAAATAGACAGTTTTTGCATGAAAACTCATTCCTGGTGGAACTTCATAGCAAAGTACAAAGTTCGTTTTGGATGGACGAATTAAGTTGAAATAGACAGTTTTTGTATGAAAACTCATTCCTGGTGGAACTTCATAGCAAAGTACAAAGTTCGAATCAGATGGACGAATTAAGTTGAAATAGACAGTTTTTGCATGAAAACTCATTCCTGGTGGAACTTCATAGCAAAGTACAAAGTTCGTTTTGGATGGATCAATTTAGTTGAAATAGACAGTTTTTGCATGAAAACTCATTCCTGGTGGAACTTCATAGCAAAGTACAAAGTTCGTTTTGGATGGATCAATTTAGTTGAAATAGACAGTTTTTGCATGAAAACTCATTCCTGGTGGAACTTCATAGCAAAGTACAAAGTTCGTTTTGGATGGATCAATTTAGTTGAAATAGACAGTTTTTGCATGAAAACTCATTCCTGGTGGAACTTCATAGCAAAGTACAAAGTTCGTTTTGGATGGACGAATTAAGTTGAAATAGAAAGTTTTTGTATGAAAACTCATTCCTGGTGGAACTTCATAGCAAAGTACAAAGTTCGAATCAGATGGACGAATTAAGTTGAAATAGACAGTTTTTGCATGAAAACTCATTCCTGGTGGAACTTCATAGCAAAGTAAAAAGTTCGTTTTGGATGGATCAATTTAGTTGAAATAGACAGTTTTTGCATAAAAACTCATTCCTGGTGGAACTTCATAGCAAAGTACAAAGTTCGTTTTGGATGGATCAATTTAGTTGAAATAGACAGTTTTTGCATGAAAACTCATTCCTGGTGGAACTTCATAGCAAAGTACAAAGTTCGTTTTGGATGGACAAAGTTAGTTGAAATAGACAGTTTTTGCATGAAAACTCATTCCTGGTGGAACTTCATAGCAAAGTACAAAGTTCGTTTTGGATGGACGAATTAAGTTGAAATAGACAGTTTTTGCATGAAAACTCATTCCTGGTGGAACTTCATAGCAAAGTACAAAGTTCGTTTTGGATGGACAAAGTTAGTTGAAATAGACAGTTTTTGCATAAAAACTCATTCCTGGTGGAACTTCATAGCAAAGTACAAAGTTCGTTTTGGATGGATCAATTTAGTTGAAATAGACAGTTTTTGCATGAAAACTCATTCCTGGTGGAACTTCATAGCAAAGTACAAAGTTCGTTTTGGATGGACAAAGTTAGTTGAAATAGACAGTTTTTGCATGAAAACTCATTCCTGGTGGAACTTCATAGCAAAGTACAAAGTTCGTTTTGGATGGACGAATTAAGTTGAAATAGACAGTTTTTGTATGAAAACTCATTCCTGGTAGAACTTCATAGCAAAGTACAAAGTTCGTATCGGATGGACGAATTAAGTTGAAATAGACAGTTTTTGCATGAAAACTCATTCCTGGTGGAACTTCATAGCAAAGAACAAAGTTCGTTTTGGATGGATCAATTTAGTTGAAATAGACAGTTTTTGCATGAAAACTCATTCCTGGTGGAACTTCATAGCAAAGTACAAAGTTCGTTTTGGATGGATCAATTTAGTTGAAATAGACAGTTTTTGCATGAAAACTCATTCCTGGTGGAACTTCATAGCAAAGTACAAAGTTCGTTTTGGATGGACAAAGTTAGTTAAAATAGACAGTTCTTGCATGAAAACTCATTCCTGGTAGAACTTCATAGCAAAGTACAAAGTTCGTTTTGGATGGATCAATTTAGTTGAAATAGACAGTTCTTGCATGAAAACTAATTCCTGGTAGAACTTCATAGCAAAGTACAAAGTTCGTATCGGATGGACAAAGTTAGTTAAAATAGACAGTTCTTGCATGAAAACTCATTCCTGGTAGAACTTCATAGCAAAGTACAAAGTTCGTTTTGGATGGATCAATTTAGTTGAAATAGACAGTTTTTGCATGAAAACTCATTCCTGGTGGAACTTCATAGCAAAGTACAAAGTTCGTTTTGGATGGACAAAGTTAGTTGAAATAGACAGTTTTTGCATGAAAACTCATTCCTGGTGGAACTTCATAGCAAAGTACAAAGTTCGTTTTGGATGGATCAATTTAGTTGAAATAGACAGTTTTTGCATGAAAACTCATTCCTGGTGGAACTTCATAGCAAAGTACAAAGTTCGTTTTGGATGGACAAAGTTAGTTGAAATAGACAGTTTTTGCATGAAAACTCATTCCTGGTGGAACTTCATAGCAAAGTACAAAGTTCGTTTTGGATGGACGAATTAAGTTGAAATAGACAGTTTTTGCATGAAAACTCATTCCTGGTGGAACTTCATAGCAAAGTACAAAGTTCGTTTTGGATGGACAAAGTTAGTTGAAATAGACAGTTTTTGCATGAAAACTCATTCCTGGTGGAACTTCATAGCAAAGTACAAAGTTCGAATCAGATGGACGAATTAAGTTGAAATAGACAGTTTTTGCATGAAAACTCATTCCTGGTGGAACTTCATAGCAAAGTACAAAGTTCGTTTTGGATGGACAAAGTTAGTTGAAATAGACAGTTTTTGCATGAAAACTCATTCCTGGTGGAACTTCATAGCAAAGTACAAAGTTCGTTTTGGATGGACGAATTAAGTTGAAATAGACAGTTTTTGTATGAAAACTCATTCCTGGTGGAACTTCATAGCAAAGTACAAAGTTCGAATCAGATGGACAAAGTTAGTTGAAATAGACAGTTTTTGCATGAAAACTCATTCCTGGTGGAACTTCATAGCAAAGTACAAAGTTCGTTTTGGATGGACAAAGTTAGTTGAAATAGACAGTTTTTGCATGAAAACTCATTCCTGGTGGAACTTCATAGCAAAGTACAAAGTTCGTTTTGGATGGACGAATTAAGTTGAAATAGACAGTTTTTGTATGAAAACTCATTCCTGGTGGAACTTCATAGCAAAGTACAAAGTTCGAATCAGATGGACAAAGTTAGTTGAAATAGACAGTTTTTGCATGAAAACTCATTCCTGGTGGAACTTCATAGCAAAGTACAAAGTTCGTTTTGGATGGATCAATTTAGTTGAAATAGACAGTTTTTGCATGAAAACTCATTCCTGGTGGAACTTCATAGCAAAGTACAAAGTTCGTTTTGGATGGATCAATTTAGTTGAAATAGACAGTTTTTGCATGAAAACTCATTCCTGGTGGAACTTCATAGCAAAGTACAAAGTTCGTTTTGGATGGACGAATTAAGTTGAAATAGACAGTTTTTGTATGAAAACTCATTCCTGGTGGAACTTCATAGCAAAGTACAAAGTTCGTTTTGGATGGACAAAGTTAGTTGAAATAGACAGTTTTTGCATGAAAACTCATTCCTGGTGGAACTTCATAGCAAAGTACAAAGTTCGTTTTGGATGGACAAAGTTAGTTGAAATAGACAGTTTTTGCATGAAAACTCATTCCTGGTGGAACTTCATAGCAAAGTACAAAGTTCGTTTTGGATGGACGAATTAAGTTGAAATAGACAGTTTTTGTATGAAAACTCATTCCTGGTGGAACTTCATAGCAAAGTACAAAGTTCGAATCAGATGGACAAAGTTAGTTGAAATAGACAGTTTTTGCATGAAAACTCATTCCTGGTGGAACTTCATAGCAAAGTACAAAGTTCGTTTTAGATGGACAAAGTTAGTTGAAATAGACAGTTTTTGCATGAAAACTCATTCCTGGTGGAACTTCATAGCAAAGTACAAAGTTCGTTTTGGATGGACAAAGTTAGTTGAAATAGACAGTTTTTGCATAAAAACTCATTCCTGGTGGAACTTCATAGCAAAGTACAAAGTTCGTTTTGGATGGATCAATTTAGTTGAAATAGACAGTTTTTGCATGAAAACTCATTCCTGGTGGAACTTCATAGCAAAGTACAAAGTTCGTTTTGGATAGACAAAGTAAGTTGAAATAGACAGTTTTTGCATGAAAACTCATTCCTGGTGGAACTTCATAGCAAAGTACAAAGTTCGTTTTGGATGGATCAATTTAGTTGAAATAGACAGTTTTTGTATGAAAACTCATTCCTGGTGGAACTTCATAGCAAAGTACAAAGTTCGTTTTGGATGGACAAAGTTAGTTGAAATAGACAGTTTTTGCATAAAAACTCATTCCTGGTGGAACTTCATAGCAAAGTACAAAGTTCGTTTTGGATGGACGAATTAAGTTGAAATAGACAGTTTTTGTATGAAAACTCATTCCTGGTGGAACTTCATAGCAAAGTACAAAGTTCGTTTTGGATGGACAAAGTTAGTTGAAATAGACAGTTTTTGCATGAAAACTCATTCCTGGTGGAACTTCATAGCAAAGTACAAAGTTCGTTTTGGATGGACGAATTAAGTTGAAATAGACAGTTTTTGTATGAAAACTCATTCCTGGTGGAACTTCATAGCAAAGTACAAAGTTCGAATCAGATGGACGAATTAAGTTGAAATAGACAGTTTTTGCATGAAAACTCATTCCTGGTGGAACTTCATAGCAAAGTACAAAGTTCGTTTTGGATGGACAAAGTTAGTTGAAATAGACAGTTTTTGCATAAAAACTCATTCCTGGTGGAACTTCATAGCAAAGTACAAAGTTCGTTTTGGATGGACGAATTAAGTTGAAATAGACAGTTTTTGTATGAAAACTCATTCCTGGTGGAACTTCATAGCAAAGTACAAAGTTCGAATCAGATGGACGAATTAAGTTGAAATAGACAGTTTTTGCATGAAAACTCATTCCTGGTGGAACTTCATAGCAAAGTACAAAGTTCGTTTTAGATGGACAAAGTTAGTTGAAATAGACAGTTTTTGCATAAAAACTCATTCCTGGTGGAACTTCATAGCAAAGTACAAAGTTCGTTTTGGATGGATCAATTTAGTTGAAATAGACAGTTTTTGCATAAAAACTCATTCCTGGTGGAACTTCATAGCAAAGTACAAAGTTCGTTTTGGATGGACAAAGTTAGTTGAAATAGACAGTTTTTGCATGAAAACTCATTCCTGGTGGAACTTCATAGCAAAGTACAAAGTTCGTTTTGGATGGATCAATTTAGTTGAAATAGACAGTTTTTGCATGAAAACTCATTCCTGGTGGAACTTCATAGCAAAGTACAAAGTTCGTTTTGGATGGATCAATTTAGTTGAAATAGACAGTTCTTGCATGAAAACTCATTCCTGGTAGAACTTCATAGCAAAGTACAAAGTTCGTATCGGATGGACGAATTAAGTTGAAATAGACAGTTTTTGCATGAAAACTCATTCCTGGTGGAACTTCATAGCAAATAACAAAGTTCGTTTTGGATGGATCAATTTAGTTGAAATAGACAGTTTTTGCATGAAAACTCATTCCTGGTGGAACTTCATAGCAAAGTACAAAGTTCGTTTTAGATGGACAAAGTTAGTTGAAATAGACAGTTTTTGCATAAAAACTCATTCCTGGTGGAACTTCATAGCAAAGTACAAAGTTCGTTTTGGATGGATCAATTTAGTTGAAATAGACAGTTTTTGTATGAAAACTCATTCCTGGTGGAACTTCATAGCAAAGTACAAAGTTCGAATCAGATGGACGAATTAAGTTGAAATAGACAGTTTTTGCATGAAAATCCATTCCTGGTGGAACTTCATAGCAAAGTACAAAGTTCGTTTTGGATAGACAAAGTTAGTTGAAATAGACAGTTTTTGCATGAAAACTCATTCCTGGTGGAACTTCATAGCAAAGTACAAAGTTCGTTTTGGATGGATCAATTTAGTTGAAATAGACAGTTTTTGTATGAAAACTCATTCCTGGTGGAACTTCATAGCAAAGTACAAAGTTCGAATCAGATGGACGAATTAAGTTGAAATAGACAGTTTTTGCATGAAAACTCATTCCTGGTGGAACTTCATAGCAAAGTACAAAGTTCGTTTTAGATGGACAAAGTTAGTTGAAATAGACAGTTTTTGCATAAAAACTCATTCCTGGTGGAACTTCATAGCAAAGTACAAAGTTCGTTTTGGATGGATCAATTTAGTTGAAATAGACAGTTTTTGTATGAAAACTAATTCCTGGTAGAACTTCATAGCAAAGTACAAAGTTCGTTTTAGATGGACAAAGTTAGTTGAAATAGACAGTTTTTGCATGAAAACTCATTCCTGGTGGAACTTCATAGCAAAGTACAAAGTTCGTTTTGGATGGACGAATTAAGTTGAAATAGACAGTTTTTGTATGAAAACTCATTCCTGGTGGAACTTCATAGCAAAGTACAAAGTTCGAATCAGATGGACGAATTAAGTTGAAATAGACAGTTTTTGCATGAAAACTCATTCCTGGTGGAACTTCATAGCAAAGTACAAAGTTCGTTTTAGATGGACAAAGTTAGTTGAAATAGACAGTTTTTGCATAAAAACTCATTCCTGGTGGAACTTCATAGCAAAGTACAAAGTTCGTTTTGGATGGACGAATTAAGTTGAAATAGACAGTTTTTGTATGAAAACTCATTCCTGGTGGAACTTCATAGCAAAGTACAAAGTTCGTTTTGGATGGACAAAGTTAGTTGAAATAGACAGTTTTTGCATAAAAACTCATTCCTGGTGGAACTTCATAGCAAAGTACAAAGTTCGTTTTGGATGGACGAATTAAGTTGAAATAGACAGTTTTTGTATGAAAACTCATTCCTGGTGGAACTTCATAGCAAAGTACAAAGTTCGAATCAGATGGACGAATAAAGTTGAAATTGACAGTTTTTGCATGAAAACTCATTCCTGGTGGAACTTCATAGCAAAGTACAAAGTTCGTTTTAGATGGACAAAGTTAGTTGAAATAGACAGTTTTTGCATAAAAACTCATTCCTGGTGGAACTTCATAGCAAAGTACAAAGTTCGTTTTGGATGGACGAATTAAGTTGAAATAGACAGTTTTTGTATGAAAAACTCATTCCTGGTGGAACTTCATAGCAAAGTACAAAGTTCGTTTTGGATAGACAAAGTTAGTTGAAATAGACAGTTTTTGCATGAAAACTCATTCCTGGTGGAACTTCATAGCAAAGTACAAAGTTCGTTTTGGATGGATCAATTAAGTTGAAATAGACAGTTTTTGCATGAAAACTCATTCCTGGTGGAACTTCATAGCAAAGTACAAAGTTCGTTTTAGATGGACAAAGTTAGTTGAAATAGACAGTTTTTGCATGAAAACTCATTCCTGGTGGAACTTCATAGCAAAGTACAAAGTTCGTTTTGGATGGACAAAGTTAGTTGAAATAGACAGTTTTTGCATAAAAACTCATTCCTGGTGGAACTTCATAGCAAAGTACAAAGTTCGTTTTGGATGGACAAAGTTAGTTGAAATAGATAATTTTTGCATGAAAACTCATTCCTGGTGGAACTTCATAGCAAAGTACAAAGTTCGAATCAGATGGACGAATTAAGTTGAAATAGACAGTTTTTGCATGAAAACTCATTCCTGGTGGAACTTCATAGCAAAGTACAAAGTTCGTTTTAGATGGACAAAGTTAGTTGAAATAGACAGTTTTTGCATAAAAACTCATTCCTGGTGGAACTTCATAGCAAAGTACAAAGTTCGTTTTGGATGGATCAATTTAGTTGAAATAGACAGTTTTTGCATAAAAACTCATTCCTGGTGGAACTTCATAGCAAAGTACAAAGTTCGTTTTGGATGGACAAAGTTAGTTGAAATAGACAGTTTTTGCATGAAAACTCAATCCTGGTGGAACTTCATAGCAAAGTACAAAGTTCGTTTTGGATGGATCAATTTAGTTGAAAAAGACAGTTTTTGCATGAAAACTCATTCCTGGTGGAACTTCATAGCAAAGTACAAAGTTCGTTTTGGATGGATCAATTTAGTTGAAATAGACAGTTCTTGCATGAAAACTCATTCCTGGTAGAACTTCATAGCAAAGTACAAAGTTCGTATCGGATGGACGAATTAAGTTGAAATAGACAGTTTTTGCATGAAAACTCATTCCTGGTGGAACTTCATAGCAAAGAACAAAGTTCGTTTTGGATGGATCAATTTAGTTGAAATAGACAGTTTTTGCATGAAAACTCATTCCTGGTGGAACTTCATAGCAAAGTACAAAGTTCGTTTTGGATGGACAAAGTTAGTTGAAATAGACAGTTTTTGCATAAAAACTCATTCCTGGTGGAACTTCATAGCAAAGTACAAAGTTCGTTTTGGATGGATCAATTTAGTTGAAATAGACAGTTTTTGTATGAAAACTCATTCCTGGTGGAACTTCATAGCAAAGTACAAAGTTCGAATCAGATGGACGAATTAAGTTGAAATAGACAGTTTTTGCATGAAAACTCATTCCTGGTGGAACTTCATAGCAAAGTACAAAGTTCGTTTTGGATAGACAAAGTTAGTTGAAATAGACAGTTTTTGCATGAAAACTCATTCCTGGTGGAACTTCATAGCAAAGTACAAAGTTCGTTTTGGATGGATCAATTTAGTTGAAATAGACAGTTTTTGTATGAAAACTCATTCCTGGTGGAACTTCATAGCAAAGTACAAAGTTCGAATCAGATGGACGAATTAAGTTGAAATAGACAGTTTTTGCATGAAAACTCATTCCTGGTGGAACTTCATAGCAAAGTACAAAGTTCGTTTTAGATGGACAAAGTTAGTTGAAATAGACAGTTTTTGCATAAAAACTCATTCCTGGTGGAACTTCATAGCAAAGTACAAAGTTCGTTTTGGATGGACAAAGTTAGTTGAAATAGACAGTTTTTGTATGAAAACTCATTCCTGGTAGAACTTCATAGCAAAGTACAAAGTTCGTTTTAGATGGACAAAGTTAGTTGAAATAGACAGTTTTTGCATGAAAACTCATTCCTGGTGGAACTTCATAGCAAAGTACAAAGTTCGTTTTGGATGGACGAATTAAGTTGAAATAGACAGTTTTTGTATGAAAACTCATTCCTGGTGGAACTTCATAGCAAAGTACAAAGTTCGAATCAGATGGACGAATTAAGTTGAAATAGACAGTTTTTGCATGAAAACTCATTCCTGGTGGAACTTCATAGCAAAGTACAAAGTTCGTTTTAGATGGACAAAGTTAGTTGAAATAGACAGTTTTTGCATAAAAACTCATTCCTGGTGGAACTTCATAGCAAAGTACAAAGTTCGTTTTGGATGGACGAATTAAGTTGAAATAGACAGTTTTTGTATGAAAACTCATTCCTGGTGGAACTTCATAGCAAAGTACAAAGTTCGTTTTGGATGGACAAAGTTAGTTGAAATAGACAGTTTTTGCATGAAAACTCATTCCTGGTGGAACTTCATAGCAAAGTACAAAGTTCGTTTTGGATGGACAAAGTTAGTTGAAATAGACAGTTTTTGCATAAAAACTCATTCCTGGTGGAACTTCATAGCAAAGTACAAAGTTCGTTTTGGATGGACAAAGTTAGTTGAAATAGACAGTTTTTGCATAAAAACTCATTCCTGGTGGAACTTCATAGCAAAGTACAAAGTTCGTTTTGGATGGATCAATTTAATTGAAATAGACAGTTTTTGCATGAAAACTCATTCCTGGTGGAACTTCATAGCAAAGTACAAAGTTCGTTTTGGATGGACAAAGTTAGTTGAAATAGACAGTTTTTGCATGAAAACTCATTCCTGGTGGAACTTCATAGCAAAGTACAAAGTTCGTCTTAGATGGACAAAGTTAGTTGAAATAGACAGTTTTTGCATGAAAACTCATTCCTGGTGGAACTTCATAGCAAAGTACAAAGTTCGTTTTGGATGGATCAATTTAGTTGAAATAGACAGTTTTTGCATGAAAACTCATTCCTGGTGGAACTTCATAGCAAAGTACAAAGTTCGTTTTGGATGGACAAAGTTAGTTGAAATAGACAGTTTTTGCATGAAAACTCATTCCTGGTGGAACTTCATAGCAAAGTACAAAGTTCGTTTTGGATGGACAAAGTTAGTTGAAATAGACAGTTTTTGCATGAAAACTCATTCCTGGTAGAACTTCATAGCAAAGTACAAAGTTCGTTTTAGATGGACAAAGTTAGTTGAAATAGACAGTTTTTGCATGAAAACTCATTCCTGGTGGAACTTCATAGCAAAGTACAAAGTTCGTTTTGGATGGATCAATTTAGTTGAAATAGACAGTTTTTGCATGAAAACTCATTCCTGGTGGAACTTCATAGCAAAGTACAAAGTTCGTTTTGGATGGACAAAGTTAGTTGAAATAGACAGTTTTTGCATGAAAACTCATTCCTGGTGGAACTTCATAGCAAAGTACAAAGTTCGTTTTGGATGGACAAAGTTAGTTGAAATAGACAGTTTTTGCATAAAAACTCATTCCTGGTGGAACTTCATAGCAAAGTACAAAGTTCGTTTTGGATGGATCAATTTAGTTGAAATAGACAGTTTTTGCATGAAAACTCATTCCTGGTGGAACTTCATAGCAAAGTACAAAGTTCGTTTTGGATGGACAAAGTTAGTTGAAATAGACAGTTTTTGCATAAAAACTCATTCCTGGTGGAACTTCATAGCAAAGTACAAAGTTCGTTTTGGATGGATCAATTTAGTTGAAATAGACAGTTTTTGCATGAAAACTCATTCCTGGTGGAACTTCATAGCAAAGTACAAAGTTCGTTTTGGATGGACAAAGTTAGTTGAAATAGACAGTTTTTGCATGAAAACTCATTCCTGGTGGAACTTCATAGCAAAGTACAAAGTTCGTTTTGGATGGACGAATTAAGTTGAAATAGACAGTTTTTGTATGAAAACTCATTCCTGGTGGAACTTCATAGCAAAGTACAAAGTTCGAATCAGATGGACAAAGTTAGTTGAAATAGACAGTTTTTGCATGAAAACTCATTCCTGGTGGAACTTCATAGCAAAGTACAAAGTTCGTTTTGGATGGACAAAGTTAGTTGAAATAGACAGTTTTTGCATGAAAACTCATTCCTGGTGGAACTTCATAGCAAAGTACAAAGTTCGTTTTGGATGGATCAATTTAGTTGAAATAGACAGTTTTTGCATGAAAACTCATTCCTGGTGGAACTTCATAGCAAAGTACAAAGTTCGTTTTGGATGGACAAAGTTAGTTGAAATAGACAGTTTTTGCATGAAAACTCATTCCTGGTGGAACTTCATAGCAAAGTACAAAGTTCGTTTTGGATGGACGAATTAAGTTGAAATAGACAGTTTTTGTATGAAAACTCATTCCTTGTGGAACTTCATAGCAAAGTACAAAGTTCGAATCAGATGGACGAATTAAGTTGAAATAGACAGTTTTTGCATGAAAACTCATTCCTGGTGGAACTTCATAGCAAAGTACAAAGTTCGTTTTGGATGGACAAAGTTAGTTGAAATAGACAGTTTTTGCATAAAAACTCATTCCTGGTGGAACTTCATAGCAAAGTACAAAGTTCGTTTTGGATGGATCAATTTAGTTGAAATAGACAGTTTTTGCATGAAAACTCATTCCTGGTGGAACTTCATAGCAAAGTACAAAGTTCGTTTTGGATGGACAAAGTTAGTTGAAATAGACAGTTTTTGCATGAAAACTCATTCCTGGTGGAACTTCATAGCAAAGAACAAAGTTCGTTTTGGATGGATCAATTTAGTTGAAATAGACAGTTTTTGCATAAAAACTCATTCCTGGTGGAACTTCATAGCAAAGTACAAAGTTCGTTTTGGATGGATCAATTTAGTTGAAATAGACAGTTTTTGCATGAAAACTCATTCCTGGTGGAACTTCATAGCAAAGTACAAAGTTCGTTTTGGATGGACAAAGTTAGTTGAAATAGACAGTTTTTGCATAAAAACTCATTCCTGGTGGAACTTCATAGCAAAGTACAAAGTTCGTTTTGGATGGATCAATTTAGTTGAAATAGACAGTTTTTGCATGAAAACTCATTCCTGGTGGAACTTCATAGCAAAGTACAAAGTTCGTTTTGGATGGACAAAGTTAGTTGAAATAGACAGTTTTTGCATGAAAACTCATTCCTGGTGGAACTTCATAGCAAAGTACAAAGTTCGTTTTGGATGGACGAATTAAGTTGAAATAGACAGTTTTTGTATGAAAACTCATTCCTGGTGGAACTTCATAGCAAAGTACAAAGTTCGAATCAGATGGACAAAGTTAGTTGAAATAGACAGTTTTTGCATGAAAACTCATTCCTGGTGGAACTTCATAGCAAAGTACAAAGTTCGTTTTGGATGGACAAAGTTAGTTGAAATAGACAGTTTTTGCATGAAAACTCATTCCTGGTGGAACTTCATAGCAAAGTACAAAGTTCGTTTTGGATGGATCAATTTAGTTGAAATAGACAGTTTTTGCATGAAAACTCATTCCTGGTGGAACTTCATAGCAAAGTACAAAGTTCGTTTTGGATGGACAAAGTTAGTTGAAATAGACAGTTTTTGCATGAAAACTCATTCCTGGTGGAACTTCATAGCAAAGTACAAAGTTCGTTTTGGATGGACGAATTAAGTTGAAATAGACAGTTTTTGTATGAAAACTCATTCCTTGTGGAACTTCATAGCAAAGTACAAAGTTCGAATCAGATGGACGAATTAAGTTGAAATAGACAGTTTTTGCATGAAAACTCATTCCTGGTGGAACTTCATAGCAAAGTACAAAGTTCGTTTTGGATGGACAAAGTTAGTTGAAATAGACAGTTTTTGCATAAAAACTCATTCCTGGTGGAACTTCATAGCAAAGTACAAAGTTCGTTTTGGATGGACAAAGTTAGTTGAAATAGACAGTTTTTGCATGAAAACTCATTCCTGGTGGAACTTCATAGCAAAGTACAAAGTTCGTTTTGGATGGACAAAGTTAGTTGAAATAGACAGTTTTTGCATAAAAACTCATTCCTGGTGGAACTTCATAGCAAAGTACAAAGTTCGTTTTGGATGGACAAAGTTAGTTGAAATAGACAGTTTTTGCATGAAAACTCATTCCTGGTGGAACTTCATAGCAAAGTACAAAGTTCGTTTTGGATGGATCAATTTAGTTGAAATAGACAGTTTTTGCATAAAAACTCATTCCTGGTGGAACTTCATAGCAAAGTACAAAGTTCGTTTTGGATGGACAAAGTTAGTTGAAATAGACAGTTTTTATATGAAAACTCATTCCTGGTGGAACTTCATAGCAAAGTACAAAGTTCGTTTTGGATGGACAAAGTTAGTTGAAATAGACAGTTTTTGCATGAAAACTCATTCCTGGTGGAACTTCATAGCAAAGTACAAAGTTCGTTTTGGATGGACAAAGTTAGTTGAAATAGACAGTTTTTATATGAAAACTCATTCCTGGTGGAACTTCATAGCAAAGTACAAAGTTCGTTTTAGATGGACAAAGTTAGTTGAAATAGACAGTTTTTGCATGAAAACTCATTCCTGGTGGAACTTCATAGCAAAGTACAAAGTTCGTTTTGGATGGACAAAGTTAGTTGAAATAGACAGTTTTTGCATAAAAACTCATTCCTGGTGGAACTTCATAGCAAAGTACAAAGTTCGTTTTGGATGGATCAATTTAGTTGAAATAGACAGTTTTTGTATGAAAACTCATTCCTGGTGGAACTTCATAGCAAAGTACAAAGTTCGTTTTGGATGGACAAAGTTAGTTGAAATAGACAGTTTTTGCATGAAAACTCATTCCTGGTGGAACTTCATAGCAAAGTACAAAGTTCGTTTTGGATGGACAAAGTTAGTTGAAATAGACAGTTTTTGCATGAAAACTCATTCCTGGTGGAACTTCATAGCAAAGTACAAAGTTCGTTTTGGATGGACGAATTAAGTTGAAATAGACAGTTTTTGTATGAAAACTCATTCCTGGTGGAACTTCATAGCAAAGTACAAAGTTCGAATCAGATGGACAAAGTTAGTTGAAATAGACAGTTTTTGCATGAAAACTCATTCCTGGTGGAACTTCATAGCAAAGTACAAAGTTCGTTTTGGATGGACAAAGTTAGTTGAAATAGACAGTTTTTGCATGAAAACTCATTCCTGGTGGAACTTCATAGCAAAGTACAAAGTTCGTTTTGGATGGATCAATTTAGTTGAAATAGACAGTTTTTGCATGAAAACTCATTCCTGGTGGAACTTCATAGCAAAGTACAAAGTTCGTTTTGGATGGACGAATTAAGTTGAAATAGACAGTTTTTGTATGAAAACTCATTCCTTGTGGAACTTCATAGCAAAGTACAAAGTTCGAATCAGATGGACGAATTAAGTTGAAATAGACAGTTTTTGTATGAAAACTCATTCCTGGTGGAACTTCATAGCAAAGTACAAAGTTCGTTTTGGATGGACAAAGTTAGTTGAAATAGACAGTTTTTGCATGAAAACTCATTCCTGGTGGAACTTCATAGCAAAGTACAAAGTTCGTTTTGGATGGACAAAGTTAGTTGAAATAGACAGTTTTTGCATGAAAACTCATTCCTGGTGGAACTTCATAGCAAAGTACAAAGTTCGTTTTGGATGGATCAATTTAGTTGAAATAGACAGTTTTTGCATGAAAACTCATTCCTGGTGGAACTTCATAGCAAAGTACAAAGTTCGTTTTGGATGGACGAATTAAGTTGAAATAGACAGTTTTTGTATGAAAACTCATTCCTGGTGGAACTTCATAGCAAAGTGCAAAGTTCGAATCAGATGGACAAAGTTAGTTGAAATAGACAGTTTTTGCATGAAAACTCATTCCTGGTGGAACTTCATAGCAAAGTACAAAGTTCGTTTTGGATGGACGAATTAAGTTGAAATAGACAGTTTTTGTATGAAAACTCATTCCTGGTGGAACTTCATAGCAAAGTGCAAAGTTCGAATCAGATGGACAAAGTTAGTTGAAATAGACAGTTCTTGCATGAAAACTCATTCCTGGTGGAACTTCATAGCAAAGTACAAAGTTCGTTTTGGATGGACAAAGTTAGTTGGAATAGACAGTTTTTGCATGAAAACTCATTCCTGGTGGAACTTCATAGCAAAGTACAAAGTTCGTTTTGGATGGATCAATTAAGTTGAAATAGACAGTTTTTGTATGAAAACTCATTCCTGGTGGAACTTCATAGCAAAGTGCAAAGTTCGAATCAGATGGACAAAGTTAGTTGAAATAGACAGTTTTTGCATGAAAACTCATTCCTGGTGGAACTTCATAGCAAAGTACAAAGTTCGTTTTGGATGGACAAAGTTAGTTGAAATAGACAGTTTTTGCATGAAAACTCATTCCTGGTGGAACTTCATAGCAAAGTACAAAGTTCGTTTTGGATGGATCAATTTAGTTGAAATAGACAGTTTTTGCATGAAAACTCATTCCTGGTGGAACTTCATAGCAAAGTACAAAGTTCGTTTTGGATGGACAAAGTTAGTTGAAATAGACAGTTTTTGCATGAAAACTCATTCCTGGTGGAACTTCATAGCAAAGTACAAAGTTCGTTTTGGATGGATCAATTTAGTTGAAATAGACAGTTTTTGCATGAAAACTCATTCCTGGTGGAACTTCATAGCAAAGTACAATGTTCGTTTTGGATGGACAAAGTTAGTTGAAATAGACAGTTTTTGCATGAAAACTCATTCCTGGTGGAACTTCATAGCAAAGTACAAAGTTCGTTTTGGATGGATCAATTTAGTTGAAATAGACAGTTTTTGCATGAAAACTCATTCCTGGTGGAACTTCAAAGCAAAGTACAAAGTTCGTTTTGGATGGACAAAGTTAGTTGAAATAGACAGTTTTTGCATGAAAACTCATTCCTGGTGGAACTTCATAGCAAAGTACAAAGTTCGTTTTGGATGGACGAATTAAGTTGAAATAGACAGTTTTTGTATGAAAACTCATTCCTGGTGGAACTTCATAGCAAAGTACAAAGTTCGTTTTGGATGGATCAATTTAGTTGAAATAGACAGTTTTGCATGAAAACTCATTCCTGGTGGAACTTCATAGCAAAGTACAAAGTTCGTTTTGGATGGACAAAGTTAGTTGAAATAGACAGTTTTTGCATAAAAACTCATTCCTGGTGGAACTTCATAGCAAAGTAAAAAGTTCGTTTTGGATGGATCAATTTAGTTGAAATAGACAGTTTTTGCATGAAAACTCATTCCTGGTGGAACTTCATAGCAAAGTACAAAGTTCGTTTTGGATGGATCAATTTAGTTGAAATAGACAGTTTTTGCATGAAAACTCATTCCTGGTGGAACTTCATAGCAAAGTACAAAGTTCGTTTTGGATGGATCAATTTAGTTGAAATAGACAGTTTTTGCATGAAAACTCATTCCTGGTGGAACTTCATAGCAAAGTACAAAGTTCGTTTTGGATGGATCAATTTAGTTGAAATAGACAGTTTTTGTATGAAAACTCATTCCTGGTGGAACTTCATAGCAAAGTGCAAAGTTCGAGTCAGATGGACAAAGTTAGTTGAAATAGACAGTTTTTGCATGAAAACTCATTCCTGGTGGAACTTCATAGCAAAGTACAAAGTTCGTTTTGGATGGACAAAGTTAGTTGAAATAGACAGTTTTTGCATGAAAACTCATTCCTGGTGGAACTTCATAGCAAAGTACAAAGTTCGTTTTGGATGGATCAATTTAGTTGAAATAGACAGTTTTTGCATGAAAACTCATTCCTGGTGGAACTTCATAGCAAAGTACAAAGTTCGTTTTGGATGGACAAAGTTAGTTGAAATAGACAGTTTTTGCATGAAAACTCATTCCTGGTGGAACTTCATAGCAAAGTACAAAGTTCGTTTTGGATGGATCAATTTAGTTGAAATAGACAGTTTTTGCATGAAAACTCATTCCTGGTGGAACTTCATAGCAAAGTACAAAGTTCGTTTTGGATGGACAAAGTTAGTTGAAATAGACAGTTTTTGCATGAAAACTCATTCCTGGTGGAACTTCATAGCAAAGTACAAAGTTCGTTTTGGATGGATCAATTTAGTTGAAATAGACAGTTTTTGCATGAAAACTCATTCCTGGTGGAACTTCATAGCAAAGTAAAAAGTTCGTTTTGGATGGACAAAGTTAGTTGAAATAGACAGTTTTTGCATGAAAACTCATTCCTGGTGGAACTTCATAGCAAAGTACAAAGTTCGTTTTGGATGGATCAATTTAGTTGAAATAGACAGTTTTTGCATGAAAACTCATTCCTGGTGGAACTTCAAAGCAAAGTACAAAGTTCGTTTTGGATGGACAAAGTTAGTTGAAATAGACAGTTTTTGCATGAAAACTCATTCCTGGTGGAACTTCATAGCAAAGTACAAAGTTCGTTTTGGATGGACGAATTAAGTTGAAATAGACAGTTTTTGTATGAAAACTCATTCCTGGTGGAACTTCATAGCAAAGTACAAAGTTCGTTTTGGATGGATCAATTTAGTTGAAATAGACAGTTTTTGCATAAAAACTCATTCCTGGTGGAACTTCATAGCAAAGTACAAAGTTCGTTTTGGATGGACAAAGTTAGTTGAAATAGACAGTTTTTGCATGAAAACTCATTCCTGGTGGAACTTCATAGCAAAGTACAAAGTTCGTTTTGGATGGATCAATTAAGTTGAAATAGACAGTTTTTGTATGAAAACTCATTCCTGGTGGAACTTCATAGCAAAGTGCAAAGTTCGAATCAGATGGACAAAGTTAGTTGAAATAGACAGTTTTTGCATGAAAACTCATTCCTGGTGGAACTTCATAGCAAAGTACAAAGTTCGTTTTGGATGGACAAAGTTAGTTGAAATAGACAGTTTTTGCATGAAAACTCATTCCTGGTGGAACTTCATAGCAAAGTACAAAGTTCGTTTTGGATGGATCAATTTAGTTGAAATAGACAGTTTTTGCATGAAAACTCATTCCTGGTGGAACTTCATAGCAAAGTAAAAAGTTCGTTTTGGATGGACAAAGTTAGTTGAAATAGACAGTTTTTGCATGAAAACTCATTCCTGGTGGAACTTCATAGCAAAGTACAAAGTTCGTTTTGGATGGATCAATTTAGTTGAAATAGACAGTTTTTGCATGAAAACTCATTCCTGGTGGAACTTCAAAGCAAAGTACAAAGTTCGTTTTGGATGGACAAAGTTAGTTGAAATAGACAGTTTTTGCATGAAAACTCATTCCTGGTGGAACTTCATAGCAAAGTACAAAGTTCGTTTTGGATGGACGAATTAAGTTGAAATAGACAGTTTTTGTATGAAAACTCATTCCTGGTGGAACTTCATAGCAAAGTACAAAGTTCGTTTTGGATGGATCAATTTAGTTGAAATAGACAGTTTTTGCATGAAAACTCATTCCTGGTGGAACTTCATAGCAAAGTACAAAGTTCGTTTTGGATGGATCAATTAAGTTGAAATAGACAGTTTTTGCATGAAAACTCATTCCTGGTGGAACTTCATAGCAAAGTACAAAGTTCGTTTTGGATGGACAAAGTTAGTTGAAATAGACAGTTTTTGCATGAAAACTCATTCCTGGTGGAACTTCATAGCAAAGTACAAAGTTCGTTTTGGATGGACAAAGTTAGTTGAAATAGACAGTTTTTGCATGAAAACTCATTCCTGGTGGAACTTCATAGCAAAGTACAAAGTTCGTTTTGGATGGATCAATTAAGTTGAAATAGACAGTTTTTGCATGAAAACTCATTCCTGGTGGAACTTCATAGCAAAGTACAAAGTTCGTTTTGGATGGACAAAGTTAGTTGAAATAGACAGTTTTTGCATGAAAACTCATTCCTGGTGGAACTTCATAGCAAAGTACAAAGTTCGTTTTGGATGGATCAATTTAGTTGAAATAGACAGTTTTTGCATGAAAACTCATTCCTGGTGGAACTTCATAGCAAAGTACAAAGTTCGTTTTGGATGGACAAAGTTAGTTGAAATAGACAGTTTTTGCATGAAAACTCATTCCTGGTGGAACTTCATAGCAAAGTACAAAGTTCGTTTTGGATGGATCAATTTAGTTGAAATAGACAGTTTTTGCATGAAAACTCATTCCTGGTGGAACTTCATAGCAAAGTACAAAGTTCGTTTTGGATGGACAAAGTTAGTTGAAATAGACAGTTTTTGCATGAAAACTCATTCCTGGTGGAACTTCATAGCAAAGTACAAAGTTCGTTTTGGATGGATCAATTTAGTTGAAATAGACAGTTTTTGCATGAAAACTCATTCCTGGTGGAACTTCATAGCAAAGTACAAAGTTCGTTTTGGATGGACAAAGTTAGTTGAAATAGACAGTTTTTGCATGAAAACTCATTCCTGGTGGAACTTCATAGCAAAGTACAAAGTTCGTTTTGGATGGATCAATTTAGTTGAAATAGACAGTTTTTGCATGAAAACTCATTCCTGGTGGAACTTCAAAGCAAAGTACAAAGTTCGTTTTGGATGGACAAAGTTAGTTGAAATAGACAGTTTTTGCATGAAAACTCATTCCTGGTGGAACTTCATAGCAAAATACAAAGTTCGTTTTGGATGGACGAATTAAGTTGAAATAGACAGTTTTTGTATGAAAACTCATTCCTGGTGGAACTTCATAGCAAAGTACAAAGTTCGTTTTGGATGGATCAATTTAGTTGAAATAGACAGTTTTTGCATGAAAACTCATTCCTGGTGGAACTTCATAGCAAAGTACAAAGTTCGTTTTGGATGGACAAAGTTAGTTGAAATAGACAGTTTTTGCATGAAAACTCATTCCTGGTGGAACTTCATAGCAAAGTACAAAGTTCGTTTTGGATGGACAAAGTTAGTTGAAATAGACAGTTTTTGCATAAAAACTCATTCCTGGTGGAACTTCATAGCAAAGTACAAAGTTCGTTTTGGATGGACAAAGTTAGTTGAAATAGACAGTTTTTGCATAAAAACTCATTCCTGGTGGAACTTCATAGCAAAGTACAAAGTTCGTTTTGGATGGATCAATTTAGTTGAAATAGACAGTTTTTGCATGAAAACTCATTCCTGGTGGAACTTCATAGCAAAGTACAAAGTTCGTTTTGGATGGATCAATTTAGTTAAAATAGACAGTTCTTGCATGAAAACTCATTCCTGGTGGAACTTCATAGCAAAGTACAAAGTTCGTTTTGGATGGACAAAGTTAGTTGGAATAGACAGTTTTTGCATGAAAACTCATTCCTGGTGGAACTTCATAGCAAAGTACAAAGTTCGTTTTGGATGGACAAAATTAGTTGGAATAGACAGTTTTTGCATGAAAACTCATTCCTGGTGGAACTTCATAGCAAAGTACAAAGTTCGTTTTGGATGGATCAATTAAGTTGAAATAGACAGTTTTTGCATGAAAACTCATTCCTGGTGGAACTTCATAGCAAAGTACAAAGTTCGTTTTGGATGGACAAAGTTAGTTGAAATAGACAGTTTTTGCATGAAAACTCATTCCTGGTGGAACTTCATAGCAAAGTACAAAGTTCGTTTTGGATGGATCAATTTAGTTGAAATAGACAGTTTTTGCATGAAAACTCATTCCTGGTGGAACTTCATAGCAAAGTACAAAGTTCGTTTTGGATGGACAAAGTTAGTTGAAATAGACAGTTTTTGCATGAAAACTCATTCCTGGTGGAACTTCATAGCAAAGTACAAAGTTCGTTTTGGATGGATCAATTTAGTTGAAATAGACAGTTTTTGCATGAAAACTCATTCCTGGTGGAACTTCATAGCAAAGTAAAAAGTTCGTTTTGGATGGACAAAGTTAGTTGAAATAGACAGTTTTTGCATGAAAACTCATTCCTGGTGGAACTTCATAGCAAAGTACAAAGTTCGTTTTGGATGGATCAATTTAGTTGAAATAGACAGTTTTTGCATGAAAACTCATTCCTGGTGGAACTTCAAAGCAAAGTACAAAGTTCGTTTTGGATGGACAAAGTTAGTTGAAATAGACAGTTTTTGCATGAAAACTCATTCCTGGTGGAACTTCATAGCAAAGTACAAAGTTCGTTTTGGATGGACGAATTAAGTTGAAATAGACAGTTTTTGTATGAAAACTCATTCCTGGTGGAACTTCATAGCAAAGTACAAAGTTCGTTTTGGATGGATCAATTTAGTTGAAATAGACAGTTTTTGCATGAAAACTCATTCCTGGTGGAACTTCATAGCAAAGTACAAAGTTCGTTTTGGATGGATCAATTTAGTTGAAATAGACAGTTTTTGCATAAAAACTCATTCCTGGTGGAACTTCATAGCAAAGTACAAAGTTCGTTTTGGATGGACAAAGTTAGTTGAAATAGACAGTTTTTGCATGAAAACTCATTCCTGGTGGAACTTCATAGCAAAGTACAAAGTTCGTTTTGGATGGATCAATTAAGTTGAAATAGACAGTTTTTGTATGAAAACTCATTCCTGGTGGAACTTCATAGCAAAGTGCAAAGTTCGAATCAGATGGACAAAGTTAGTTGAAATAGACAGTTTTTGCATGAAAACTCATTCCTGGTGGAACTTCATAGCAAAGTACAAAGTTCGTTTTGGATGGACAAAGTTAGTTGAAATAGACAGTTTTTGCATGAAAACTCATTCCTGGTGGAACTTCATAGCAAAGTACAAAGTTCGTTTTGGATGGACAAAGTTAGTTGAAATAGACAGTTTTTGCATAAAAACTCATTCCTGGTGGAACTTCATAGCAAAGTACAAAGTTCGTTTTGGATGGATCAATTTAGTTGAAATAGACAGTTTTTGCATGAAAACTCATTCCTGGTGGAACTTCATAGCAAAGTACAAAGTTCGTTTTAGATGGACAAAGTTAGTTGAAATAGACAGTTTTTGCATAAAAACTCATTCCTGGTGGAACTTCATAGCAAAGTACAAAGTTCGTTTTGGATGGACAAAGTTAGTTGAAATAGACAGTTTTTGCATAAAAACTTATTCCTGGTGGAACTTCATAGCAAAGTACAAAGTTCGTTTTGGATGGATCAATTTAGTTGAAATAGACAGTTTTTGTATGAAAACTCATTCCTGGTAAAACTTCATAGCAAAGTACAAAGTTCGTTTTGGATAGACAAAGTTAGTTGAAATAGACAGTTTTTGCATGAAAACTCATTCCTGGTGGAACTTCATAGCAAAGTACAAAGTTCGTTTTAGATGGACAAAGTTAGTTGAAATAGACAGTTTTTGCATGAAAACTCATTCCTGGTGGAACTTCATAGCAAAGTACAAAGTTCGTTTTGGATGGACAAAGTTAGTTGAAATAGACAGTTTTTGCATAAAAACTCATTCCTGGTGGAACTTCATAGCAAAGTACAAAGTTCGTTTTGGATGGACAAAGTTAGTTGAAATAGATAGTTTTTGCATGAAAACTCATTCCTGGTGGAACTTCATAGCAAAGTACAAAGTTCGTTTTGGATGGATCAATTTAGTTGAAATAGACAGTTTTTGCATGAAAACTCATTCCTGGTGGAACTTCATAGCAAAGTACAAAGTTCGTTTTGGATGGACAAAGTTAGTTGAAATAGACAGTTTTTGCATAAAAACTTATTCCTGGTGGAACTTCATAGCAAAGTACAAAGTTCGTTTTGGATGGATCAATTTAGTTGAAATAGACAGTTTTTGCATGAAAACTCATTCCTGGTGGAACTTCATAGCAAAGTACAAAGTTCGTTTTAGATGGACAAAGTTAGTTGAAATAGACAGTTTTTGCATAAAAACTCATTCCTGGTGGAACTTCATAGCAAAGTACAAAGTTCGTTTTGGATGGATCAATTTAGTTGAAATAGACAGTTTTTGTATGAAAACTCATTCCTGGTGGAACTTCATAGCAAAGTACAAAGTTCGAATCAGATGGACGAATTAAGTTGAAATAGACAGTTTTTGCATGAAAACTCATTCCTGGTGGAACTTCGTAGCAAAGTACAAAGTTCGTTTTGGATGGACAAAGTTAGTTGAAATAGACAGTTTTTGCATAAAAACTCATTCCTGGTGGAACTTCATAGCAAAGTACAAAGTTCGTTTTGGATGGACGAATTAAGTTGAAATAGACAGTTTTTGCATGAAAACTCATTCCTGGTGGAACTTCATAGCAAAGTACAAAGTTCGTTTTGGATGGACAAAGTTAGTTGAAATAGACAGTTTTTGCATAAAAACTCATTCCTGGTGGAACTTCATAGCAAAGTACAAAGTTCGTTTTGGATGGATCAATTTAGTTGAAATAGACAGTTTTTGCATGAAAACTCATTCCTGGTGGAACTTCATAGCAAAGTACAAAGTTCGTTTTAGATGGACAAAGTTAGTTGAAATAGACAGTTTTTGCATGAAAACTCATTCCTGGTGGAACTTCATAGCAAAGTACAAAGTTCGTTTTGGATGGATCAATTTAGTTGAAATAGACAGTTTTTGCATGAAAACTCATTCCTGGTGGAACTTCATAGCAAAGTACAAAGTTCGTTTTGGATGGACAAAGTTAGTTGAAATAGACAGTTTTTGCATGAAAACTCATTCCTGGTGGAACTTCATAGCAAAGTACAAAGTTCGTTTTGGATGGATCAATTTAGTTGAAATAGACAGTTTTTGCATGAAAACTCATTCCTGGTGGAACTTCAAAGCAAAGTACAAAGTTCGTTTTGGATGGACAAAGTTAGTTGAAATAGACAGTTTTTGCATGAAAACTCATTCCTGGTGGAACTTCATAGCAAAATACAAAGTTCGTTTTGGATGGACGAATTAAGTTGAAATAGACAGTTTTTGTATGAAAACTCATTCCTGGTGGAACTTCATAGCAAAGTACAAAGTTCGTTTTGGATGGATCAATTTAGTTGAAATAGACAGTTTTTGCATGAAAACTCATTCCTGGTGGAACTTCATAGCAAAGTACAAAGTTCGTTTTGGATGGACAAAGTTAGTTGAAATAGACAGTTTTTGCATGAAAACTCATTCCTGGTGGAACTTCATAGCAAAGTACAAAGTTCGTTTTGGATGGACAAAGTTAGTTGAAATAGACAGTTTTTGCATAAAAACTCATTCCTGGTGGAACTTCATAGCAAAGTACAAAGTTCGTTTTGGATGGACAAAGTTAGTTGAAATAGACAGTTTTTGCATAAAAACTCATTCCTGGTGGAACTTCATAGCAAAGTACAAAGTTCGTTTTGGATGGATCAATTTAGTTGAAATAGACAGTTTTTGCATGAAAACTCATTCCTGGTGGAACTTCATAGCAAAGTACAAAGTTCGTTTTGGATGGATCAATTTAGTTAAAATAGACAGTTCTTGCATGAAAACTCATTCCTGGTGGAACTTCATAGCAAAGTACAAAGTTCGTTTTGGATGGACAAAGTTAGTTGGAATAGACAGTTTTTGCATGAAAACTCATTCCTGGTGGAACTTCATAGCAAAGTACAAAGTTCGTTTTGGATGGACAAAATTAGTTGGAATAGACAGTTTTTGCATGAAAACTCATTCCTGGTGGAACTTCATAGCAAAGTACAAAGTTCGTTTTGGATGGATCAATTAAGTTGAAATAGACAGTTTTTGCATGAAAACTCATTCCTGGTGGAACTTCATAGCAAAGTACAAAGTTCGTTTTGGATGGACAAAGTTAGTTGAAATAGACAGTTTTTGCATGAAAACTCATTCCTGGTGGAACTTCATAGCAAAGTACAAAGTTCGTTTTGGATGGATCAATTTAGTTGAAATAGACAGTTTTTGCATGAAAACTCATTCCTGGTGGAACTTCATAGCAAAGTACAAAGTTCGTTTTGGATGGACAAAGTTAGTTGAAATAGACAGTTTTTGCATGAAAACTCATTCCTGGTGGAACTTCATAGCAAAGTACAAAGTTCGTTTTGGATGGATCAATTTAGTTGAAATAGACAGTTTTTGCATGAAAACTCATTCCTGGTGGAACTTCATAGCAAAGTAAAAAGTTCGTTTTGGATGGACAAAGTTAGTTGAAATAGACAGTTTTTGCATGAAAACTCATTCCTGGTGGAACTTCATAGCAAAGTACAAAGTTCGTTTTGGATGGATCAATTTAGTTGAAATAGACAGTTTTTGCATGAAAACTCATTCCTGGTGGAACTTCAAAGCAAAGTACAAAGTTCGTTTTGGATGGACAAAGTTAGTTGAAATAGACAGTTTTTGCATGAAAACTCATTCCTGGTGGAACTTCATAGCAAAGTACAAAGTTCGTTTTGGATGGACGAATTAAGTTGAAATAGACAGTTTTTGTATGAAAACTCATTCCTGGTGGAACTTCATAGCAAAGTACAAAGTTCGTTTTGGATGGATCAATTTAGTTGAAATAGACAGTTTTTGCATGAAAACTCATTCCTGGTGGAACTTCATAGCAAAGTACAAAGTTCGTTTTGGATGGATCAATTTAGTTGAAATAGACAGTTTTTGCATAAAAACTCATTCCTGGTGGAACTTCATAGCAAAGTACAAAGTTCGTTTTGGATGGACAAAGTTAGTTGAAATAGACAGTTTTTGCATGAAAACTCATTCCTGGTGGAACTTCATAGCAAAGTACAAAGTTCGTTTTGGATGGATCAATTAAGTTGAAATAGACAGTTTTTGTATGAAAACTCATTCCTGGTGGAACTTCATAGCAAAGTGCAAAGTTCGAATCAGATGGACAAAGTTAGTTGAAATAGACAGTTTTTGCATGAAAACTCATTCCTGGTGGAACTTCATAGCAAAGTACAAAGTTCGTTTTGGATGGACAAAGTTAGTTGAAATAGACAGTTTTTGCATGAAAACTCATTCCTGGTGGAACTTCATAGCAAAGTACAAAGTTCGTTTTGGATGGACAAAGTTAGTTGAAATAGACAGTTTTTGCATAAAAACTCATTCCTGGTGGAACTTCATAGCAAAGTACAAAGTTCGTTTTGGATGGATCAATTTAGTTGAAATAGACAGTTTTTGCATGAAAACTCATTCCTGGTGGAACTTCATAGCAAAGTACAAAGTTCGTTTTAGATGGACAAAGTTAGTTGAAATAGACAGTTTTTGCATAAAAACTCATTCCTGGTGGAACTTCATAGCAAAGTACAAAGTTCGTTTTGGATGGACAAAGTTAGTTGAAATAGACAGTTTTTGCATAAAAACTTATTCCTGGTGGAACTTCATAGCAAAGTACAAAGTTCGTTTTGGATGGATCAATTTAGTTGAAATAGACAGTTTTTGTATGAAAACTCATTCCTGGTAAAACTTCATAGCAAAGTACAAAGTTCGTTTTGGATAGACAAAGTTAGTTGAAATAGACAGTTTTTGCATGAAAACTCATTCCTGGTGGAACTTCATAGCAAAGTACAAAGTTCGTTTTAGATGGACAAAGTTAGTTGAAATAGACAGTTTTTGCATGAAAACTCATTCCTGGTGGAACTTCATAGCAAAGTACAAAGTTCGTTTTGGATGGACAAAGTTAGTTGAAATAGACAGTTTTTGCATAAAAACTCATTCCTGGTGGAACTTCATAGCAAAGTACAAAGTTCGTTTTGGATGGACAAAGTTAGTTGAAATAGATAGTTTTTGCATGAAAACTCATTCCTGGTGGAACTTCATAGCAAAGTACAAAGTTCGTTTTGGATGGATCAATTTAGTTGAAATAGACAGTTTTTGCATGAAAACTCATTCCTGGTGGAACTTCATAGCAAAGTACAAAGTTCGTTTTGGATGGACAAAGTTAGTTGAAATAGACAGTTTTTGCATAAAAACTTATTCCTGGTGGAACTTCATAGCAAAGTACAAAGTTCGTTTTGGATGGATCAATTTAGTTGAAATAGACAGTTTTTGCATGAAAACTCATTCCTGGTGGAACTTCATAGCAAAGTACAAAGTTCGTTTTAGATGGACAAAGTTAGTTGAAATAGACAGTTTTTGCATAAAAACTCATTCCTGGTGGAACTTCATAGCAAAGTACAAAGTTCGTTTTGGATGGATCAATTTAGTTGAAATAGACAGTTTTTGTATGAAAACTCATTCCTGGTGGAACTTCATAGCAAAGTACAAAGTTCGAATCAGATGGACGAATTAAGTTGAAATAGACAGTTTTTGCATGAAAACTCATTCCTGGTGGAACTTCGTAGCAAAGTACAAAGTTCGTTTTGGATGGACAAAGTTAGTTGAAATAGACAGTTTTTGCATAAAAACTCATTCCTGGTGGAACTTCATAGCAAAGTACAAAGTTCGTTTTGGATGGACGAATTAAGTTGAAATAGACAGTTTTTGCATGAAAACTCATTCCTGGTGGAACTTCATAGCAAAGTACAAAGTTCGTTTTGGATGGACAAAGTTAGTTGAAATAGACAGTTTTTGCATAAAAACTCATTCCTGGTGGAACTTCATAGCAAAGTACAAAGTTCGTTTTGGATGGATCAATTTAGTTGAAATAGACAGTTTTTGTATGAAAACTCATTCCTGGTGGAACTTCATAGCAAAGTACAAAGTTCGTTTTGGATGGACAAAGTTAGTTGAAAACGACAGTTTTTGCATAAAAACTTATTCCTGGTGGAACTTCATAGCAAAGTACAAAGTTCGTTTTGGATGGATCAATTTAGTTGAAATAGACAGTTTTTGCATGAAAACTCATTCCTGGTGGAACTTCAAAGCAAAGTACAAAGTTCGTTTTAGATGGACAAAGTTAGTTGAAATAGACAGTTTTTGCATAAAAACTTATTCCTGGTGGAACTTCATAGCAAAGTACAAAGTTCGTTTTGGATGGACAAAGTTAGTTGAAATAGACAGTTTTTGCATGAAAACTCATTCCTGGTGGAACTTCATAGCAAAGTACAAAGTTCGTTTTGGATGGATCAATTTAGTTGAAATAGACAGTTTTTGCATGAAAACTCATTCCTGGTGGAACTTCATAGCAAAGTACAAAGTTCGTTTTGGATGGACAAAGTTAGTTGAAATAGACAGTTTTTGCATGAAAACTCATTCCTGGTGGAACTTCATAGCAAAGTACAAAGTTCGTTTTGGATGGATCAATTTAGTTGAAATAGACAGTTTTTGCATGAAAACTCATTCCTGGTGGAACTTCATAGCAAAGTACAAAGTTCGTTTTAGATGGACAAAGTTAGTTGAAATAGACAGTTTTTGCATAAAAACTCATTCCTGGTGGAACTTCATAGCAAAGTACAAAGTTCGTTTTGGATGGACGAATTAAGTTGAAATAGACAGTTTTTGTATAAAAACTCATTCCTGGTGGAACTTCATAGCAAAGTACAAAGTTCGAATCAGATGGACGAATTAAGTTGAAATAGACAGTTTTTGCATGAAAACTCATTCCTGGTGGAACTTCATAGCAAAGTACAAAGTTCGTTTTGGATGGACAAAGTTAGTTGAAATAGACAGTTTTTGCATAAAAACTCATTCCTGGTGGAACTTCATAGCAAAGTACAAAGTTCGTTTTAGATGGACGAATTAAGTTGAAATAGACAGTTTTTGTATAAAAACTCATTCCTGGTGGAACTTCATAGCAAAGTACAAAGTTCGAATCGGATGGACGAATTAAGTTGAAATAGACAGTTTTTGTATAAAAACTCATTCCTGGTGGAACTTCATAGCAAAGTACAAAGTTCGTTTTGGATGGACGAATTAAGTTGAAATAGACAGTTTTTGCATGAAAACTCATTCCTGGTGGAACTTCATAGCAAAGTACAAAGTTCGTTTTGGATGGACGAATTAAGTTGAAAAAGACAGTTTTTGTATAAAAACTCATTCCTGGTGGAACTTCATAGCAAAGTACAAAGTTCGAATCAGATGGACGAATTAAGTTGAAATAGACAGTTTTTGCATGAAAACTCATTCCTGGTGGAACTTCATAGCAAAGTACAAAGTTCGTTTTAGATGGACAAAGTTAGTTGAAATAGACAGTTTTTGCATGAAAACTCATTCCTGGTGGAACTTCATAGCAAAGTACAAAGTTCGTTTTGGATGGACGAATTAAGTTGAAATAGACAGTTTTTGTATAAAAACTCATTCCTGGTGGAACTTCATAGCAAAGTACAAAGTTCGTTTTGGATGGACGAATTAAGTTGAAATAGACAGTTTTTGTATAAAAACTCATTCCTGGTGGAACTTCATAGCAAAGTACAAAGTTCGTTTTGGATGGACGAATTAAGTTGAAATAGACAGTTTTTGCATGAAAACTCATTCCTGGTGGAACTTCATAGCAAAGTACAAAGTTCGTTTTAGATGGACAAAGTTAGTTGAAAAAGACAGTTTTTGCATAAAAACTCATTCCTGGTGGAACTTCATAGCAAAGTACAAAGTTCGTTTTGGATGGACGAATTAAGTTGAAATAGACAGTTTTTGTATAAAAACTCATTCCTGGTGGAACTTCATAGCAAAGTACAAAGTTCGAATCAGATGGACGAATTAAGTTGAAATAGACAGTTTTTGCATGAAAACTCATTCCTGGTGGAACTTCATAGCAAAGTACAAAGTTCGTTTTAGATGGACAAAGTTAGTTGAAATAGACAGTTTTTGCATGAAAACTCATTCCTGGTGGAACTTCATAGCAAAGTACAAAGTTCGTTTTGGATGGATCAATTTAGTTGAAATAGACAGTTTTTGCATGAAAACTCATTCCTGGTGGAACTTCATAGCAAAGTACAAAGTTCGTTTTGGATGGATCAATTTACTTGAAACAGACAGTTTTTGCATGAAAACTCATTCCTGGTGGAACTTCATAGCAAAGTACAAAGTTCGTTTTGGATGGACAAAGTTAGTTGAAATAGACAGTTTTTGCATAAAAACTCATTCCTGGTGGAACTTCATAGCAAAGTACAAAGTTCGTTTTGGATGGATCAATTTAGTTGAAATAGACAGTTTTTGTATGAAAACTCATTCCTGGTGGAACTTCATAGCAAAGTACAAAGTTCGTTTTGGATGGACAAAGTTAGTTGAAATAGACAGTTTTTGCATAAAAACTCATTCCTGGTGGAACTTCATAGCAAAGTACAAAGTTCGTTTTGGATGGACGAATTAAGTTGAAATAGACAGTTTTTGTATAAAAACTCATTCCTGGTGGAACTTCATAGCAAATTACAAAGTTCGAATCAGATGGACGAATTAAGTTGAAATAGACAGTTTTTGCATGAAAACTCATTCCTGGTGGAACTTCATAGCAAAGTACAAAGTTCGTTTTAGATGGACAAAGTTAGTTGAAATAGACAGTTTTTGCATAAAAACTCATTCCTGGTGGAACTTCATAGCAAAGTACAAAGTTCGTTTTGGATGGATCAATTTAGTTGAAATAGACAGTTTTTGTATGAAAACTCATTCCTGGTGGAACTTCATAGCAAAGTACAAAGTTCGAATCAGATGGACGAATTAAGTTGAAATAGACAGTTTTTGCATGAAAACTCATTCCTGGTGGAACTTCATAGCAAAGTACAAAGTTCGTTTTGGATAGACAAAGTTAGTTGAAATAGACAGTTTTTGCATGAAAACTCATTCCTGGTGGAACTTCATAGCAAAGTACAAAGTTCGTTTTAGATGGACAAAGTTAGTTGAAATAGACAGTTTTTGCATGAAAACTCATTCCTGGTGGAACTTCATAGCAAAGTACAAAGTTCGTTTTGGATGGATCAATTTAGTTGAAATAGACAGTTTTTGCATGAAAACTCATTCCTGGTGGAACTTCATAGCAAAGTACAAAGTTCGTTTTAGATGAACAAAGTTAGTTGAAATAGACAGTTTTTGCATAAAAACTCATTCCTGGTGGAACTTCATAGCAAAGTACAAAGTTCGTTTTGGATGGATCAATTTAGTTGAAATAGACAGTTTTTGCATGAAAACTCATTCCTGGTGGAACTTCATAGCAAAGTACAAAGTTCGTTTTAGATGGACAAAGTTAGTTGAAATAGACAGTTTTTGCATAAAAACTCATTCCTGGTGGAACTTCATAGCAAAGTACAAAGTTCGTTTTGGATGGATCAATTTAGTTGAAATAGACAGTTTTTGTATGAAAACTCATTCCTGGTGGAACTTCATAGCAAAGTACAAAGTTCGTTTTGGATGGACAAAGTTAGTTGAAATAGACAGTTTTTGCATGAAAACTCATTCCTGGTGGAACTTCATAGCAAAGTACAAAGTTCGTTTTGGATAGACAAAGTTAGTTGAAATAGACAGTTTTTGCATGAAAACTCATTCCTGGTGGAACTTCATAGCAAAGTACAAAGTTCGTTTTGGATGGACAAAGTTAGTTGAAATAGACAGTTTTTGCATAAAAACTCATTCCTGGTGGAACTTCATAGCAAAGTAAAAAGTTCGTTTTGGATGGACGAATTAAGTTGAAATAGACAGTTTTTGCATGAAAACTCATTCCTGGTGGAACTTCATAGCAAAGTACAAAGTTCGTTTTGGATGGATCAATTTAGTTGAAATAGACAGTTTTTGCATGAAAACTCATTCCTGGTGGAACTTCATAGCAAAGTACAAAGTTCGTTTTAGATGGACAAAGTTAGTTGAAATAGACAGTTTTTGCATGAAAACTCATTCCTGGTGGAACTTCATAGCAAAGTACAAAGTTCGTTTTGGATGGATCAATTTAGTTGAAATAGACAGTTTTTGCATGAAAACTCATTCCTGGTGGAACTTCATAGCAAAGTACAAAGTTCGTTTTGGATGGATCAATTTAGTTGAAATAGACAGTTTTTGCATGAAAACTCATTCCTGGTGGAACTTCATAGCAAAGTACAAAGTTCGTTTTGGATGGACAAAGTTAGTTGAAATAGACAGTTTTTGCATAAAAACTCATTCCTGGTGGAACTTCATAGCAAAGTACAAAGTTCGTTTTGGATGGACGAATTAAGTTGAAATAGACAGTTTTTGCATGAAAACTCATTCCTGGTGGAACTTCATAGCAAAGTACAAAGTTCGTTTTGGATGGACAAAGTTAGTTGAAATAGACAGTTTTTGCATAAAAACTCATTCCTGGTGGAACTTCATAGCAAAGTACAAAGTTCGTTTTGGATGGATCAATTTAGTTGAAATAGACAGTTTTTGTATGAAAACTCATTCCTGGTGGAACTTCATAGCAAAGTACAAAGTTCGTTTTGGATGGACAAAGTTAGTTGAAATAGACAGTTTTTGCATAAAAACTTATTCCTGGTGGAACTTCATAGCAAAGTACAAAGTTCGTTTTGGATGGACAAAGTTAGTTGAAATAGACAGTTTTTGCATAAAAACTCATTCCTGGTGGAACTTCATAGCAAAGTACAAAGTTCGTTTTGGATGGACGAATTAAGTTGAAATAGACAGTTTTTGTATAAAAACTCATTCCTGGTGGAACTTCATAGCAAAGTACAAAGTTCGAATCAGATGGACGAATTAAGTTGAAATAGACAGTTTTTGCATGAAAACTCATTCCTGGTGGAACTTCATAGCAAAGTACAAAGTTCGTTTTAGATGGACAAAGTTAGTTGAAATAGACAGTTTTTGCATAAAAACTTATTCCTGGTGGAACTTCATAGCAAAGTACAAAGTTCGTTTTGGATGGACAAAGTTAGTTGAAATAGACAGTTTTTGCATAAAAACTCATTCCTGGTGGAACTTCATAGCAAAGTACAAAGTTCGTTTTGGATGGATCAATTTAGTTGAAATAGACAGTTTTTGCATGAAAACTCATTCCTGGTGGAACTTCATAGCAAAGTACAAAGTTCGTTTTAGATGGACAAAGTTAGTTGAAATAGACAGTTTTTGCATAAAAACTTATTCCTGGTGGAACTTCATAGCAAAGTACAAAGTTCGTTTTGGATGGACAAAGTTAGTTGAAATAGACAGTTTTTGCATAAAAACTCATTCCTGGTGGAACTTCATAGCAAAGTACAAAGTTCGTTTTGGATGGACGAATTAAGTTGAAATAGACAGTTTTTGTATAAAAACTCATTCCTGGTGGAACTTCATAGCAAAGTACAAAGTTCGAATCAGATGGACGAATTATGTTGAAATAGACAGTTTTTGCATGAAAACTCATTCCTGGTGGAACTTCATAGCAAAGTACAAAGTTCGTTTTAGATTAACAAAGTTAGTTGAAATAGACAGTTTTTGCATGAAAACTCATTCCTGGTGGAACTTCATAGCAAAGTACAAAGTTCGTTTTGGATGGATCAATTTAGTTGAAATAGACAGTTTTTGCATGAAAACTCATTCCTGGTGGAACTTCATAGCAAAGTACAAAGTTCGTTTTGGATGGATCAATTTAGTTGAAACAGACAGTTTTTGCATGAAAACTCATTCCTGGTGGAACTTCATAGCAAAGTACAAAGTTCGTTTTGGATGGACAAAGTTAGTTGAAATAGACAGTTTTTGCATGAAAAGTCATTCCTGGTGGAACTTCATAGCAAAGTACAAAGTTCGTTTTGGATGGATCAATTTAGTTGAAATAGACAGTTTTTGCATGAAAACTCATTCCTGGTGGAACTTCATAGCAAAGTACAAAGTTCGTTTTAGATGGACAAAGTTAGTTGAAATAGACAGTTTTTGCATAAAAACTCATTCCTGGTGGAACTTCATAGCAAAGTACAAAGTTCGTTTTGGATGGATCAATTTAGTTGAAATAGACAGTTTTTGTATGAAAACTCATTCCTGGTGGAACTTCATAGCAAAGTACAAAGTTCGAATCAGATGGACGAATTAAGTTAAAATAGACGGTTTTTGCATGAAAACTCATTCCTGGTGGAACTTCATAGCAAAGTACAAAGTTCGTTTTGGATGGACAAAGTTAGTTGAAATAGACAGTTTTTGCATAAAAACTCATTCCTGGTGGAACTTCATAGCAAAGTACAAAGTTCGTTTTGGATGGACGAATTAAGTTGAAATAGACAGTTTTTGCATGAAAACTCATTCCTGGTGGAACTTCATAGCAAAGTACAAAGTTCGTTTTGGATGGACAAAGTTAGTTGAAATGGACAGTTTTTGCATAAAAACTCATTCCTGGTGGAACTTCATAGCAAAGTACAAAGTTCGTTTTGGATGGATCAATTTAGTTGAAATAGACAGTTTTTGTATGAAAACTCATTCCTGGTGGAACTTCATAGCAAAGTACAAAGTTCGTTTTGGATGGACAAAGTTAGTTGAAATAGACAGTTTTTGCATGAAAACTTATTCCTGGTGGAACTTCATAGCAAAGTACAAAGTTCGTTTTGGATGGATCAATTTAGTTGAAATAGACAGTTTTTGCATGAAAACTCATTCCTGGTGGAACTTCATAGCAAAGTACAAAGTTCGTTTTAGATGGACAAAGTTAGTTGAAATAGACAGTTTTTGTATGAAAACTCATTCCTGGTGGAACTTCATAGCAAAGTACAAAGTTCGAATCAGATGGACGAATTAAGTTGAAATAGACAGTTTTTGCATGAAAACTCATTCCTGGTGGAACTTCATAGCAAAGTACAAAGTTCGTTTTGGATAGACAAAGTTAGTTGAAATAGACAGTTTTTGCATGAAAACTCATTCCTGGTGGAACTTCATAGCAAAGTACAAAGTTCGTTTTGGATGGACAAAGTTAGTTGAAATAGACAGTTTTTGCATAAAAACTCATTCCTGGTGGAACTTCATAGCAAAGTACAAAGTTCGTTTTGGATGGATCAATTTAGTTGAAATAGACAGTTTTTGTATGAAAACTCATTCCTGGTGGAACTTCATAGCAAAGTACAAAGTTCGTTTTGGATAGACAAAGTTAGTTGAAATAGACAGTTTTTGCATAAAAACTCATTCCTGGTGGAACTTCATAGCAAAGTACAAAGTTCGTTTTGGATGGATCAATTTAGTTGAAATAGACAGTTTTTGCATGAAAACTCATTCCTGGTGGAACTTCATAGCAAAGTACAAAGTTCGTTTTAGATGGACAAAGTTAGTTGAAATAGACAGTTTTTGTATGAAAACTCATTCCTGGTGGAACTTCATAGCAAAGTACAAAGTTCGAATCAGATGGACGAATTAAGTTGAAATAGACAGTTTTTGCATGAAAACTCATTCCTGGTGGAACTTCATAGCAAAGTACAAAGTTCGTTTTGGATGGACAAAGTTAGTTGAAATAGACAGTTTTTGCATAAAAACTCATTCCTGGTGGAACTTCATAGCAAAGTACAAAGTTCGTTTTGGATGGACAAAGTTAGTTGAAATAGACAGTTTTTGCATGAAAACTCATTCCTGGTGGAACTACATAGCAAAGTACAAAGTTCGTTTTGGATGGATCAATTTAGTTGAAATAGACAGTTTTTGCATGAAAACTCATTCCTGGTGGAACTTCATAGCAAAGTACAAAGTTCGTTTTGGATGGACAAAGTTAGTTGAAATAGACAGTTTTTGCATGAAAACTCATTCCTGGTGGAACTTCATAGCAAAGTACAAAGTTCGTTTTGGATGGATCAATTTAGTTGAAATAGACAGTTTTTGCATAAAAACTCATTCCTGGTGGAACTTCATAGCAAAGTACAAAGTTCGTTTTGGATGGATCAATTTAGTTGAAATAGACAGTTTTTGCATGAAAACTCATTCCTGGTGGAACTTCATAGCAAAGTACAAAGTTCGTTTTGGATGGATCAATTTAGTTGAAATAGACAGTTTTTGCATGAAAACTCATTCCTGGTGGAACTTCATAGCAAAGTACAAAGTTCGTTTTGGATGGATCAATTAAGTTGAAATAGACAGTTTTTGCATGAAAACTCATTCCTGGTGGAACTTCATAGCAAAGTACAAAGTTCGTTTTGGATGGACAAAGTTAGTTGAAATAGACAGTTTTTGCATGAAAACTCATTCCTGGTGGAACTTCATAGCAAAGTACAAAGTTCGTTTTGGATGGATCAATTTAGTTGAAATAGACAGTTTTTGCATGAAAACTCATTCCTGGTGGAACTTCATAGCAAAGTACAAAGTTCGTTTTGGATGGATCAATTTAGTTGAAATAGACAGTTTTTGCATGAAAACTCATTCCTGGTGGAACTTCATAGCAAAGTACAAAGTTCGTTTTGGATGGATCAATTTAGTTGAAATAGACAGTTTTTGCATGAAAACTCATTCCTGGTGGAACTTCATAGCAAAGTACAAAGTTCGTTTTGGATGGACAAAAATAGTTGGAATAGACAGTTTTTGCATGAAAACTCATTCCTGGTGGAACTTCATAGCAAAGTACAAAGTTCGTTTTGGATGGACAAAGTTAGTTGAAATAGACAGTTTTTGCATGAAAACTCATTCCTGGTGGAACTTCATAGCAAAGTACAAAGTTCGTTTTGGATGGACACAGTTAGTTGAAATAGACAGTTTTTGCATGAAAACTCATTCCTGGTGGAACTTCATAGCAAAGTACAAAGTTCGTTTTGGATGGACAAAGTTAGTTGGAATAGACAGTTTTTGCATGAAAACTCATTCCTGGTGGAACTTCATAGCAAAGTACAAAGTTCGTTTTGGATGGACAAAGTTAGTTGAAATAGACAGGTTTTGCATGAAAACTCATTCCTGGTGGAACTTCATAGCAAAGTACAAAGTTCGTTTTGGATGGATCAATTTAATTGAAATAGACAGTTTTTGCATGAAAACTCATTCCTGGTGGAACTTCATAGCAAAGTACAAAGTTCGTTTTGGATGGATCAATTTAGTTGAAATAGACAGTTTTTGCATGAAAACTCATTCCTGGTGGAACTTCATAGCAAAGTACAAAGTTCGTTTTGGATGGATCAATTTAGTTGAAATAGACAGTTTTTGCATGAAAACTCATTCCTGGTGGAACTTCATAGCAAAGTACAAAGTTCGTTTTGGATGGACAAAGTTAGTTGAAATAGACAGTTTTTGCATGAAAACTCATTCCTGGTGGAACTTCATAGCAAAGTACAAAGTTCGTTTTGGATGGACAAAGTTAGTTGAAATAGACAGTTTTTGCATAAAAACTCATTCCTGGTGGAACTTCATAGCAAAGTACAAAGTTCGTTTTGGATGGATCAATTTAGTTGAAATAGACAGTTTTTGTATGAAAACTCATTCCTGGTGGAACTTCATAGCAAAGTACAAAGTTCGTTTTGGATAGACAAAGTTAGTTGAAATAGACAGTTTTTGCATAAAAACTCATTCCTGGTGGAACTTCATAGCAAAGTACAAAGTTCGTTTTGGATGGATCAATTTAGTTGAAATAGACAGTTTTTGCATGAAAACTCATTCCTGGTGGAACTTCATAGCAAAGTACAAAGTTCGTTTTAGATGGACAAAGTTAGTTGAAATAGACAGTTTTTGTATGAAAACTCATTCCTGGTGGAACTTCATAGCAAAGTACAAAGTTCGAATCAGATGGACGAATTAAGTTGAAATAGACAGTTTTTGCATGAAAACTCATTCCTGGTAGAACTTCATAGCAAAGTACAAAGTTCGTTTTGGATGGATCAATTTAGTTGAAATAGACAGTTTTTGCATGAAAACTCATTCCTGGTGGAACTTCATAGCAAAGTACAAAGTTCGTTTTGGATGGACAAAGTTAGTTGAAATAGACAGTTTTTGCATGAAAACTCATTCCTGGTGGAACTTCATAGCAAAGTACAAAGTTCGTTTTGGATGGACGAATTAAGTTGAAATAGACAGTTTTTGTATGAAAACTCATTCCTTGTGGAACTTCATAGCAAAGTACAAAGTTCGAATCAGATGGACGAATTAAGTTGAAATAGACAGTTTTTGTATGAAAACTCATTCCTGGTGGAACTTCATAGCAAAGTACAAAGTTCGTTTTGGATGGACAAAGTTAGTTGAAATAGACAGTTTTTGCATGAAAACTCATTCCTGGTGGAACTTCATAGCAAAGTACAAAGTTCGTTTTGGATGGATCAATTTAGTTGAAATAGACAGTTTTTGCATGAAAACTCATTCCTGGTGGAACTTCATAGCAAAGTACAAAGTTCGTTTTGGATGGACAAAGTTAGTTGAAATAGACAGTTTTTGCATAAAAACTCATTCCTGGTGGAACTTCATAGCAAAGTACAAAGTTCGTTTTGGATGGATCAATTTAGTTGAAATAGACAGTTTTTGCATGAAAACTCATTCCTGGTGGAACTTCATAGCAAAGTACAAAGTTCGTTTTGGATGGATCAATTTAGTTGAAATAGACAGTTTTTGCATGAAAACTCATTCCTGGTGGAACTTCATAGCAAAGTACAAAGTTCGTTTTGGATGGATCAATTTAGTTGAAATAGACAGTTTTTGCATGAAAACTCATTCCTGGTGGAACTTCATAGCAAAGTACAAAGTTCGTTTTGGATGGATCAATTTAGTTGAAATAGACAGTTTTTGCATGAAAACTCATTCCTGGTGGAACTTCATAGCAAAGTACAAAGTTCGTTTTGGATGGACAAAGTTAGTTGAAATAGACAGTTTTTGCATGAAAACTCATTCCTGGTGGAACTTCATAGCAAAGTACAAAGTTCGTTTTGGATGGACAAAGTTATTTGAAATAGACAGTTTTTGCATGAAAACTCATTCCTGGTGGAACTACATAGCAAAGTACAAAGTTCGTTTTGGATGGATCAATTTAGTTGAAATAGACAGTTTTTGCATGAAAACTCATTCCTGGTGGAACTTCATAGCAAAGTACAAAGTTCGTTTTGGATGGATCAATTTAGTTGAAATAGACAGTTTTTGCATGAAAACTCATTCCTGGTGGAACTTCATAGCAAAGTACAAAGTTCGTTTTGGATGGACGAATTAAGTTGAAATAGACAGTTTTTGTATGAAAACTCATTCCTGGTGGAACTTCATAGCAAAGTACAAAGTTCGTTTTGGATGGATCAATTTAGTTGAAATAGACAGTTTTTGCATGAAAACTCATTCCTGGTGGAACTTCATAGCAAAGTACAAAGTTCGTTTTGGATGGATCAATTTAGTTGAAATAGACAGTTTTTGCATGAAAACTCATTCCTGGTGGAACTTCATAGCAAAGTACAAAGTTCGTTTTGGATGGACAAAGTTAGTTGAAATAGACAGTTTTTGCATAAAAACTCATTCCTGGTGGAACTACATAGCAAAGTACAAAGTTCGTTTTGGATGGATCAATTTAGTTGAAATAGACAGTTTTTGTATGAAAACTCATTCCTGGTGGAACTACATAGCAAAGTACAAAGTTCGTTTTGGATGGATCAATTTAGTTGAAATAGACAGTTTTTGTATGAAAACTCATTCCTGGTGGAACTACATAGCAAAGTACAAAGTTCGTTTTGGATGGATCAATTTAGTTGAAATAGACAGTTTTTGCATGAAAACTCATTCCTGGTGGAACTTCATAGCAAAGTACAAAGTTCGTTTTGGATGGACAAAGTTAGTTGAAATAGACAGTTTTTGCATGAAAACTCATTCCTGGTGGAACTTCATAGCAAAGTACAAAGTTCGTTTTGGATGGACGAATTAAGTTGAAATAGACAGTTTTTGTATGAAAACTCATTCCTGGTGGAACTTCATAGCAAAGTACAAAGTTCGAATCAGATGGACGAATTAAGTTGAAATAGACAGTTTTTGCATGAAAACTCATTCCTGGTGGAACTTCATAGCAAAGTACAAAGTTCGTTTTGGATGGATCAATTTAGTTGAAATAGACAGTTTTTGCATGAAAACTCATTCCTGGTGGAACTTCATAGCAAAGTACAAAGTTCGTTTTGGATGGATCAATTTAGTTGAAATAGACAGTTTTTGCATGAAAACTCATTCCTGGTGGAACTTCATAGCAAAGTACAAAGTTCGTTTTGGATGGACAAAGTTAGTTGAAATAGACAGTTTTTGCATAAAAACTCATTCCTGGTGGAACTACATAGCAAAGTACAAAGTTCGTTTTGGATGGATCAATTTAGTTGAAATAGACAGTTTTTGTATGAAAACTCATTCCTGGTGGAACTACATAGCAAAGTACAAAGTTCGTTTTGGATGGATCAATTTAGTTGAAATAGACAGTTTTTGTATGAAAACTCATTCCTGGTGGAACTACATAGCAAAGTACAAAGTTCGTTTTGGATGGATCAATTTAGTTGAAATAGACAGTTTTTGCATGAAAACTCATTCCTGGTGGAACTTCATAGCAAAGTACAAAGTTCGTTTTGGATGGACAAAGTTAGTTGAAATAGACAGTTTTTGCATGAAAACTCATTCCTGGTGGAACTTCATAGCAAAGTACAAAGTTCGTTTTGGATGGACGAATTAAGTTGAAATAGACAGTTTTTGTATGAAAACTCATTCCTGGTGGAACTTCATAGCAAAGTACAAAGTTCGAATCAGATGGACGAATTAAGTTGAAATAGACAGTTTTTGCATGAAAACTCATTCCTGGTGGAACTTCATAGCAAAGTACAAAGTTCGTTTTGGATGGATCAATTTAGTTGAAATAGACAGTTTTTGCATGAAAACTCATTCCTGGTGGAACTTCATAGCAAAGTACAAAGTTCGTTTTGGATGGATCAATTTAGTTGAAATAGACAGTTTTTGCATGAAAACTCATTCCTGGTGGAACTTCATAGCAAAGTACAAAGTTCGTTTTGGATGGATCAATTTAGTTGAAATAGACAGTTTTTGCATGAAAACTCATTCCTGGTAGAACTTCATAGCAAAGTACAAAGTTCGTTTTGGATGGATCAATTTAGTTGAAATAGACAGTTTTTGCATGAAAACTCATTCCTGGTGGAACTTCATAGCAAAGTACAAAGTTCGTTTTGGATGGATCAATTTAGTTGAAATAGACAGTTCTTGCATGAAAACTCATTCCTGGTAGAACTTCATAGCAAAGTACAAAGTTCGTATCGGATGGACGAATTAAGTTGAAATAGACAGTTTTTGCATGAAAACTCATTCCTGGTGGAACTTCATAGCAAAGTACAAAGTTCGTTTTGGATGGATCAATTTAGTTGAAATAGACAGTTTTTGCATGAAAACTCATTCCTGGTGGAACTTCATAGCAAAGTACAAAGTTCGTTTTGGATGGACAAAGTTAGTTGAAATAGACAGTTTTTGCATGAAAACTCATTCCTGGTGGAACTTCATAGCAAAGTACAAAGTTCGAATCGGATGGACAAAGTTAGTTGAAATAGACAGTTTTTGCATAAAAACTCATTCCTGGTGGAACTTCATAGCAAAGTACAAAGTTCGTTTTGGATGGACAAAGTTAGTTGAAATAGACAGTTCTTGCATGAAAACTCATTCCTGGTAGAACTTCATAGCAAAGTACAAAGTTCGTATCGGATGGACGAATTAAGTTGAAATAGACAGTTTTTGCATGAAAACTCATTTCTGGTGGAACTTCATAGCAAAGAACAAAGTTCGTTTTGGATGGATCAATTTAGTTGGAATAGACAGTTTTTGCATGAAAACTCATTCCTGGTGGAACTTCATAGCAAAGTACAAAGTTCGTTTTGGATGGATCAATTTAGTTGAAATAGACAGTTTTTGCATGAAAACTCATTCCTGGTGGAACTTCATAGCAAAGTACAAAGTTCGTTTTGGATGGACAAAATTAGTTGAAATAGACAGTTTTTGCATGAAAACTCATTCCTGGTGGAACTTCATAGCAAAGTACAAAGTTCGTTTTGGATGGACAAAGTTAGTTGAAATAGACAGTTTTTGCATGAAAACTCATTCCTGGTGGAACTTCATAGCAAAGTACAAAGTTCGTTTTGGATGGATCAATTTAGTTGAAATAGACAGTTTTTGCATGAAAACTCATTCCTGGTGGAACTTCATAGCAAAGTACAAAGTTCGTTTTGGATGGACAAAGTTAGTTGAAATAGACAGTTCTTGCATGAAAACTCATTCCTGGTAGAACTTCATAGCAAAGTACAAAGTTCGTATCGGATGGATCAATTTAGTTGAAATAGACAGTTTTTGCATGAAAACTCATTCCTGGTGGAACTTCATAGCAAAGTACAAAGTTCGTTTTGGATGGATCAATTTAGTTGAAATAGACAGTTCTTGCATGAAAACTCATTCCTGGTGGAACTTCATAGCAAAGTACAAAGTTCGTTTTGGATGGATCAATTTAGTTGAAATAGACAGTTTGTGCATGAAAACTCATTCCTGGTGGAACTTCATAGCAAAGTACAAAGTTCGTTTTGGATGGATCAATTTAGTTGAAATAGACAGTTTTTGCATGAAAACTCATTCCTGGTGGAACTTCATAGCAAAGTACAAAGTTCGTTTTGGATGGACAAAGTTAGTTGAAATAGACAGTTCTTGCATGAAAACTCATTCCTGGTAGAACTTCATAGCAAAGTACAAAGTTCGTTTTGGATGGATCAATTTAGTTGAAATAGACAGTTCTTGCATGAAAACTCATTCCTGGTAGAACTTCATAGCAAAGTACAAAGTTCGTATCGGATGGACGAATTAAATTGAAATAGACAGTTTTTGCATGAAAACTCATTCCTGGTGGAACTTCATAGCAAAGTACAAAGTTCGTTTTGGATGGATCAATTTAGTTGAAATAGACAGTTTTTGCATGAAAACTCATTCCTGGTGGAACTTCATAGCAAAGTACAAAGTTCGTTTTGGATGGACAAAGTTAGTTGAAATAGACAGTTCTTGCATGAAAACTCATTCCTGGTGGAACTTCATAGCAAAGTACAAAGTTCGTTTTGGATGGATCAATTTAGTTGAAATAGACAGTTCTTGCATGAAAACTCATTCCTGGTAGAACTTCATAGCAAAGTACAAAGTTCGTATCGGATGGACGAATTAAGTTGAAATAGACAGTTTTTGCATGAAAACTCATTCCTGGTGGAACTTCATAGCAAAGTACAAAGTTCGTTTTGGATGGACAAAGTTAGTTGAAATAGACAGTTTTTGCATGAAAACTCATTCCTGGTGGAACTTCATAGCAAAGTACAAAGTTCGTTTTGGATGGATCAATTTAGTTGAAATAGACAGTTTTTGCATGAAAACTCATTCCTGGTGGAACTTCATAGCAAAGTACAAAGTTCGTTTTGGATGGACAAAGTTAGTTGAAATAGACAGTTCTTGCATGAAAACTCATTCCTGGTAGAACTTCATAGCAAAGTACAAAGTTCGTATCGGATGGATCAATTTAGTTGAAATAGACAGTTTTTGCATGAAAACTCATTCCTGGTGGAACTTCATAGCAAAGTACAAAGTTCGTTTTGGATGGATCAATTTAGTTGAAATAGACAGTTCTTGCATGAAAACTCATTCCTGGTAGAACTTCATAGCAAAGTACAAAGTTCGTTTTGGATGGATCAATTTAGTTGAAATAGACAGTTCTTGCATGAAAACTCATTCCTGGTGGAACTTCATAGCAAAGAACAAAGTTCGTTTTGGATGGATCAATTTAGTTGAAATAGACAGTTTTTGCATGAAAACTCATTCGTGGTGGAACTTCATAGCAAAGTACAAAGTTCGTTTTGGATGGATCAATTTAGTTGAAATAGACAGTTTTTGCATAAAAACTCATTCCTGGTGGAACTTCATAGCAAAGTACTAAGTTCGTTTTGGATGGACAAAGTTAGTTGAAATAGACAGTTTTTGCATGAAAACTCATTCCTGGTGGAACTTCATAGCAAAGTACAAAGTTCGTTTTGGATGGATCAATTTAGTTGAAATAGACAGTTTTTGCATGAAAACTCATTCCTGGTGGAACTTCATAGCAAAGTACAAAGTTCGTTTTGGATGGATCAATTTAGTTGAAATAGACAGTTCTTGCATGAAAACTCATTCCTGGTAGAACTTCATAGCAAAGTACAAAGTTCGTATCGGATGGTCGAATTAAGTTGAAATAGACAGTTTTTGCATGAAAACTCATTCCTGGTGGAACTTCATAGCAAAGAACAAAGTTCGTTTTGGATGGATCAATTTAGTTGAAATAGACAGTTTTTGCATGAAAACTCATTCCTGGTGGAACTTCATAGCAAAGTACAAAGTTCGTTTTGGATGGATCAATTTACTTAAAATAGACAGTTTTTGCATGAAAACTCATTCCTGGTGGAACTTCATAGCAAAGTACAAAGTTCGTTTTGGATGGACAAAGTTAGTTGAAATAGACAGTTCTTGCATGAAAACTCATTCCTGGTAGAACTTCATAGCAAAGTACAAAGTTCGTTTTGGATGGATCAATTTAGTTGAAATAGACAGTTCTTGCATGAAAACTCATTCCTGGTAGAACTTCATAGCAAAGTACAAAGTTCGTTTTGGATGGATCAATTTAGTTAAAATAGACAGTTTTTGCATGAAAACTCATTCCTGGTGGAACTTCATAGCAAAGTACAAAGTTCGTATCGGATGCACCAATTTAGTTGAAATAGACAGTTCTTGCATGAAAACTCATTCCTGGTAGAACTTCATAGCAAAGTACAAAGTTCGTTTTGGATGGATCAATTTAGTTGAAATAGACAGTTCTTGCATGAAAACTCATTCCTGGTAGAACTTCATAGCAAAGTACAAAGTTCGTTTTGGATGGATCAATTTAGTTAAAATAGACAGTTTTTGCATGAAAACTCATTCCTGGTGGAACTTCATAGCAAAGTACAAAGTTCGTTTTGGATGGATCAATTTAGTTGAAATAGACAGTTTTTGCATGAAAACTCATTCCTGGTGGAACTTCATAGCAAAGTACAAAGTTCGTTTTGGATGGACAAAGTTAGTTGAAATAGACAGTTCTTGCATGAAAACTCATTCCTGGTAGAACTTCATAGCAAAGTACAAAGTTCGTTTTGGATGGATCAATTTAGTTAAAATAGACAGTTTTTGCATGAAAACTCATTCCTGGTGGAACTTCATAGCAAAGTACAAAGTTCGTATCGGATGCACCAATTTAGTTGAAATAGACAGTTCTTGCATGAAAACTCATTCCTGGTAGAACTTCATAGCAAAGTACAAAGTTCGTTTTGGATGGATCAATTTAGTTGAAATAGACAGTTCTTGCATGAAAACTCATTCCTGGTAGAACTTCATAGCAAAGTACAAAGTTCGTTTTGGATGGATCAATTTAGTTAAAATAGACAGTTTTTGCATGAAAACTCATTCCTGGTGGAACTTCATAGCAAAGTACAAAGTTCGTTTTGGATGGATCAATTTAGTTAAAATAGACAGTTTTTGCATGAAAACTCATTCCTGGTGGAACTTCATAGCAAAGTACAAAGTTCGTTTTGGATGGACAAAGTTAGTTGAAATAGACAGTTTTTGCATGAAAACTCATTCCTGGTGGAACTTCATAGCAAAGTACAAAGTTCGTATCGGATGCACCAATTTAGTTGAAATAGACAGTTCTTGCATGAAAACTCATTCCTGGTGGAACTTCATAGCAAAGAACAAAGTTCGTTTTGGATGGATCAATTTAGTTGAAATAGACAGTTTTTGCATGAAAACTCATTCCTGGTGGAACTTCATAGCAAAGTACAAAGTTCGTTTTGGATGGACAAAGTTAGTTGAAATAGACAGTTTTTGCATGAAAACTCATTCCTGGTGGAACTTCATAGCAAAGTACAAAGTTCGTTTTGGATGGATCAATTTAGTTAAAATAGACAGTTTTTGCATGAAAACTCATTCCTGGTGGAACTTCATAGCAAAGTACAAAGTTCGTTTTGGATGGATCAATTTAGTTAAAATAGACAGTTTTTGCATGAAAACTCATTCCTGGTGGAACTTCATAGCAAAGTACAAAGTTCGTATCGGATGCACCAATTTAGTTGAAATAGACAGTTTTTGCATGAAAACTCATTCCTGGTAGAACTTCATAGCAAAGTACAAAGTTCGTTTTGGATGGATCAATTTAGTTGAAATAGACAGTTCTTGCATGAAAACTCATTCCTGGTAGAACTTCATAGCAAAGTACAAAGTTCGTTTTGGATGGATCAATTAAGTTAAAATAGACAGTTTTTGCATGAAAACTCATTCCTGGTGGAACTTCATAGCAAAGTACAAAGTTCGTATCGGATGCACCAATTTAGTTGAAATAGACAGTTCTTGCATGAAAACTCATTCCTGGTAGAACTTCATAGCAAAGTACAAAGTTCGTTTTGGATGGATCAATTTAGTTGAAATAGACAGTTCTTGCATGAAAACTCATTCCTGGTGGAACTTCATAGCAAAGTACAAAGTTCGTTTTGGATGGATCAATTTAGTTAAAATAGACAGTTTTTGCATGAAAACTCATTCCTGGTGGAACTTCATAGCAAAGTACAAAGTTCGTTTTGGATGGACAAAGTTAGTTGAAATAGACAGTTTTTGCATGAAAACTCATTCCTGGTGGAACTTCATAGCAAAGAACAAAGTTCGTTTTGGATGGACAAAGTTAGTTGAAATAGACAGCTTTTGCATAAAAACTCATTCCTGGTGGAACTTCATAGCAAAGTACAAAGTTCGTTTTGGATGGACAAAGTTAGTTGAAATAGACAGTTTTTGCATAAAAACTCATTCCTGGTGGAACTTCATAGCAAAGTACAAAGTTCGTTTTGGATGGATCAATTTAGTTGAAATAGACAGTTCTTGCATGAAACCTCATTCCTGGTAGAACTTCATAGCAAAGTACAAAGTTCGTTTTAGATGGACAAAGTTAGTTGAAATAGACAGTTTTTGCATGAAAACTCATTCCTGGTGGAACTTCATAGCAAAGTACAAAGTTCGTTTTGGATGGACGAATTAAGTTGAAATAGACAGTTTTTGTATGAAAACTCATTCCTGGTGGAACTTCATAGCAAAGTACAAAGTTCGTTTTGGATGGACAAAGTTAGTTGAAATAGACAGTTTTTGCATAAAAACTCATTCCTGGTGGAACTTCATAGCAAAGTAAAAAGTTCGTTTTGGATGGATCAATTTAGTTGAAATAGACAGTTTTTGCATGAAAACTCATTCCTGGTGGAACTTCATAGCAAAGTACAAAGTTCGTTTTGGATGGACAAAGTTAGTTGAAATAGACAGTTTTTGCATGAAAACTCATTCCTGGTGGAACTTCATAGCAAAGTACAAAGTTTCGTTTTGGATGGACGAATTAAGTTGAAATAGACAGTTTTTGCATGAAAACTCATTCCTGGTGGAACTTCATAGCAAAGTACAAAGTTCGTTTTGGATGGACGAATTAAGTTGAAATAGACAGTTTTTGTATGAAAACTCATTCCTGGTGGAACTTCATAGCAAAGTACAAAGTTCGTTTTGGATGGACGAATTAAGTTGAAATAGACAGTTTTTGCATGGAAACTCATTCCTGGTGGAACTTCATAGCAAAGTACAAAGTTCGTTTTAGATGGACAAAGTTAGTTGAAATAGACAGTTTTTGCATGAAAACTCATTCCTGGTGGAACTTCATAGCAAAGTACAAAGTTCGTTTTGGATGGACGAATTAAGTTGAAATAGACAGTTTTTGCATGAAAACTCATTCCTGGTGGAACTTCATAGCAAAGTACAAAGTTCGTTTTGGATGGACAAAGTTAGTTGAAATAGACAGTTTTTGCATGAAAACTCATTCCTGTGGAACTTCATAGCAAAGTACAAAGTTCGTTTTGGATGGACGAATTAAGTTGAAATAGACAGTTTTTGTATGAAGACTCATTCCTGGTGGAACTTCATAGCAAAGTACAAAGTTCGTTTTGGATGGACGAATTAAGTTGAAATAGACAGTTTTTGCATGAAAACTCATTCCTGGTGGAACTTCATAGCAAAGTACAAAGTTCGTTTTGGATGGATCAATTTAGTTGAAATAGACAGTTTTTGCATGAAAACTCATTCCTGGTGGAACTTCATAGCAAAGTACAAAGTTTGTTTTGGATGGATCAATTTAGTTGAAATAGACAGTTTTTGCATGAAAACTCATTCCTGGTGGAACTTCATAGCAAAGTACAAAGTTCGTTTTGGATGGATCAATTTAGTTGAAATAGACAGTTTTTGCATAAAAACTCATTCCTGGTGGAACTTCATAGCAAAGTACAAAGTTCGTTTTGGATGGACGAATTAAGTTGAAATAGACAGTTTTTGCATGAAAACTCATTCCTGGTGGAACTTCATAGCAAAGTACAAAGTTCGTTTTGGATGGACGAATTAAGTTGAAATAGACAGTTTTTGTATGAAAACTCATTCCTGGTGGAACTTCATAGCAAAGTACAAAGTTCGTTTTGGATGGACGAATTAAGTTGAAATAGACAGTTTTTGTATGAAAACTCATTCCTGGTGGAACTTCATAGCAAAGTACAAAGTTCGTTTTGGATGGACGAATTAAGTTGAAATAGACAGTTTTTGCATGGAAACTCATTCCTGGTGGAACTTCATAGCAAAGTACAAAGTTCGTTTTAGATGGACAAAGTTAGTTGAAATAGACAGTTTTTGCATGAAAACTCATTCCTGGTGGAACTTCATAGCAAAGTACAAAGTTCGTTTTGGATGGACGAATTAAGTTGAAATAGACAGTTTTTGCATGAAAACTCATTCCTGGTGGAACTTCATAGCAAAGTACAAAGTTCGTTTTGGATGGATCAATTTAGTTGAAATAGACAGTTTTTGTATGAAAACTCATTCCTGGTGGAACTTCATAGCAAAGTACAAAGTTCGTATCGGATGGATCAATTTAGTTGAAATAGACAGTTCTTGCATAAAAACTCATTCCTGGTAGAACTTCATAGCAAAGTACAAAGTTCGTATCGGATGGACGAATTAAGTTGAAATAGACAGTTTTTGTATGAAAACTCATTCCTGGTGGAACTCCATAGCAAAGTACAAAGTTCGTTTTGGATGGACAAAGTTAGTTGAAATAGACAGTTTTTGCATGAAAACTCATTCCTGGTGGAACTTCATAGCAAAGTACAAAGTTCGTTTTGGATAGACGAATTAAGTTGAAATAGACAGTTTTTGTATGAAAACTCATTCCTGGTGGAACTTCATAGCAAAGTACAAAGTTCGAATCAGATGGACGAATTAAGTTGAAATAGACAGTTTTTGCATAAAAACTCATTCCTGGTGGAACTTCATAGCAAAGTACAAAGTTCGTTTTGGATGGACAAAGTTAGTTGAAATAGACAGTTTTTGCATGAAAACTCATTCCTGGTGGAACTTCATAGCAAAGTACAAAGTTCGTTTTGGATGGACAAAGTTAGTTGAAATAGACAGTTTTTGCATGAAAACTCATTCCTGGTGGAACTTCATAGCAAAGTACAAAGTTCGTTTTGGATAGACGAATTAAGTTGAAATAGACAGTTTTTGTATGAAAACTCATTCCTGGTGGAACTTCATAGCAAAGTACAAAGTTCGAATCAGATGGACGAATTAAGTTGAAATAGACAGTTTTTGCATAAAAACTCATTCCTGGTGGAACTTCATAGCAAAGTACAAAGTTCGTTTTGGATGGACAAAGTTAGTTGAAATAGACAGTTTTTGCATGAAAACTCATTCCTGGTGGAACTTCATAGCAAAGTACAAAGTTCGTTTTGGATGGACAAAGTTAGTTGAAATAGACAGTTTTTGCATGAAAACTCTTTCCTGGTGGAACTTCACAGCAAAGTACAAAGTTCGAATCAGATGGACGAATTAAGTTGAAATAGACAGTTCTTGCCTGAAAACTCATTCCTGGTAGAACTTCATAGCAAAGTACAAAGTTCGTTTTAGATGGACAAAGTTAGTTGAAATAGACAGTTTTTGCATGAAAACTCATTCCTGGTGGAACTTCATAGCAAAGTACAAAGTTCGTTTTGGATGGATCAATTTAGTTGAAATAGACAGTTTTTGTATGAAAACTCATTCCTGGTGGAACTTCATAGCAAAGTACAAAGTTCGTTTTGGATGGACAAAATTAGTTGAAATAGACAGTTTTTGCATGAAAACTCATTCCTGGTGGAACTTCATAGCAAAGTACAAAGTTCGTTTTGGATGGACGAATTAAGTTGAAATAGACAGTTTTTGTATGAAAACTCATTCCTGGTGGAACTTCATAGCAAAGTACAAAGTTCGAATCAGATGGATGAATTAAGTTGAAATAGACAGTTTTTGCATGAAAACTCATTCCTGGTGGAACTTCATAGCAAAGTACAAAGTTCGTTTTAGATGGATCAATTTAGTTGAAATAGACAGTTTTTGTATGAAAACTCATTCCTGGTGGAACTTCATAGCAAAGTACAAAGTTCGTTTTGGATGGACAAAGTTAGTTGAAATAGACAGTTTTTGCATGAAAACTCATTCCTGGTGGAACTTCATAGCAAAGTACAAAGTTCGTTTTAGATGGACAAAGTTAGTTGAAATAGACAGTTTTTGCATGAAAACTCATTCCTGGTGGAACTTCATAGCAAAGTACAAAGTTCGTTTTGGATGGACAAAATTAGTTGAAATAGACAGTTTTTGCATAAAAACTCATTCCTGGTGGAACTTCATAGCTAAGTACAAAGTTCGTTTTGGATGGACAAAGTTAGTTGAAATAGACAGTTTTTGCATAAAAACTCATTCCTGGTGGAACTTCATAGCAAAGTACAAAGTTCGTTTTGGATGGACAAAATTAGTTGAAATAGACAGTTTTTGCATGAAAACTCATTCCTGGTGGAACTTCATAGCAAAGTACAAAGTTCGTTTTAGATGGACAAAGTTAGTTGAAATAGACAGTTTTTGCATGAAAACTCATTCCTGGTGGAACTTCATAGCAAAGTACAAAGTTCGTTTTGGATGGACAAAATTAGTTGAAATAGACAGTTTTTGCATAAAAACTCATTCCTGGTGGAACTTCATAGCAAAGTACAAAGTTCGTTTTGGATGGACGAATTAAGTTGAAATAGACAGTTTTTGTATGAAAACTCATTCCTGGTGGAACTTCATAGCAAAGTACAAAGTTCGTTTTGGATGGACAAAGTTAGTTGAAATAGACAGTTTTTGCATGAAAACTCATTCCTGGTGGAACTTCATAGCAAAGTACAAAGTTCGTTTTGGATGGATCAATTTAGTTGAAATAGACAGTTTTTGCATGAAAACTCATTCCTGGTGGAACTTCATAGCAAAGTACAAAGTTCGTTTTGGATGGATCAATTTAGTTGAAATAGACAGTTTTTGCATGAAAACTCATTCCTGGTGGAACTTCATAGCAAAGTACAAAGTTCGTTTTGGATGGACGAATTAAGTTGAAATAGACAGTTTTTGCATGAAAACTCATTCCTGGTGGAACTTCATAGCAAAGTACAAAGTTCGTTTTGGATGGACGAATTAAGTTGAAATAGACAGTTTTTGTATGAAAACTCATTCCTGGTGGAACTTCATAGCAAAGTACAAAGTTCGTTTTGGATGGACGAATTAAGTTGAAATAGACAGTTTTTGCATGGAAACTCATTCCTGGTGGAACTTCATAGCAAAGTACAAAGTTCGTTTTAGATGGACAAAGTTAGTTGAAATAGACAGTTTTTGCATGAAAACTCATTCCTGGTGGAACTTCATAGCAAAGTACAAAGTTCGTTTTGGATGGACGAATTAAGTTGAAATAGACAGTTTTTGCATGAAAACTCATTCCTGGTGGAACTTCATAGCAAAGTACAAAGTTCGTTTTGGATGGACAAAGTTAGTTGAAATAGACAGTTTTTGCATGAAAACTCATTCCTGGTGGAACTTCATAGCAAAGTACAAAGTTCGTTTTGGATGGACGAATTAAGTTGAAATAGACAGTTTTTGTATGAAGACTCATTCCTGGTGGAACTTCATAGCAAAGTACAAAGTTCGTTTTGGATGGACGAATTAAGTTGAAATAGACAGTTTTTGCATGAAAACTCATTCCTGGTGGAACTTCATAGCAAAGTACAAAGTTCGTTTTGGATGGATCAATTTAGTTGAAATAGACAGTTTTTGCATGAAAACTCATTCCTGGTGGAACTTCATAGCAAAGTACAAAGTTTGTTTTGGATGGATCAATTTAGTTGAAATAGACAGTTTTTGCATGAAAACTCATTCCTGGTGGAACTTCATAGCAAAGTACAAAGTTCGTTTTGGATGGATCAATTTAGTTGAAATAGACAGTTTTTGCATAAAAACTCATTCCTGGTGGAACTTCATAGCAAAGTACAAAGTTCGTTTTGGATGGACGAATTAAGTTGAAATAGACAGTTTTTGCATGAAAACTCATTCCTGGTGGAACTTCATAGCAAAGTACAAAGTTCGTTTTGGATGGACAAAGTTAGTTGAAATAGACAGTTTTTGCATGGAAACTCATTCCTGGTGGAACTTCATAGCAAAGTACAAAGTTCGTTTTGGATGGACAAAGTTAGTTGAAATAGACAGTTTTTGTATGAAAACTCATTCCTGGTGGAACTTCATAGCAAAGTACAAAGTTCGTTTTGGATGGATCAATTTAGTTGAAATAGACAGTTTTTGTATGAAAACTCATTCCTGGTGGAACTTCATAGCAAAGTACAAAGTTCGTTTTGGATGGACAAAGTTAGTTGAAATAGACAGTTTTTGCATGAAAACTCATTCCTGGTGGAACTTCATAGCAAAGTACAAAGTTCGTTTTGGATGGATCAATTTAGTTGAAATAGACAGTTTTTGTATGAAAACTCATTCCTGGTGGAACTTCATAGCAAAGTACACAGTTCGAATCAGATGGACGAATTAAGTTGAAATAGACAGTTTTTGCATGAAAACTCATTCCTGGTGGAACTTCATAGCAAAGTACAAAGTTCGTTTTAGATGGACAAAGTTAGTTGAAATAGACAAATTTTGCATAAAAACTCATTCCTGGTGGAACTTCATAGCAAAGTACAAAGTTCGTTTTGGATGGACGAATTAAGTTGAAATAGACAGTTTTTGTATAAAAACTCATTCCTGGTGGAACTTCATAGCAAAGTACAAAGTTCGAATCAGATGGACGAATTAAGTTGAAATAGACAGTTTTTGCATGAAAACTCATTCCTGGTGGAACTTCATAGCAAAGTACAAAGTTCGTTTTAGATGGACAAAGTTAGTTGAAATAGACAGTTTTTGCATAAAAACTCATTCCTGGTGGAACTTCGTAGCAAAGTACAAAGTTCGTTTTGGATGGACGAATTAAGTTGAAATAGACAGTTTTTGTATGAAAACTCATTCCTGGTGGAACTTCATAGCAAAGTACAAAGTTCGAATCAGATGGACGAATTAAGTTGAAATAGACAGTTTTTGCATGAAAACTCATTCCTGGTGGAACTTCATAGCAAAGTACAAAGTTCGTTTTGGATAGACAAAGTTAGTTGAAATAGACAGTTTTTGCATGAAAACTCATTCCTGGTGGAACTTCATAGCAAAGTACAAAGTTCGTTTTGGATGGATCAATTTAGTTGAAATAGACAGTTTTTGTATGAAAACTCATTCCTGGTGGAACTTCATAGCAAAGTACAAAGTTCGTTTTGGATGGATCAATTTAGTTGAAATAGACAGTTTTTGTATGAAAACTCATTCCTGGTGGAACTTCATAGCAAAGTACAAAGTTCGAATCAGATGGACGAATTAAGTTGAAATAGACAGTTTTTGCATGAAAACTCATTCCTGGTGGAACTTCATAGCAAAGTACAAAGTTCGTTTTAGATGGACAAAGTTAGTTGAAATAGACAAATTTTGCATAAAAACTCATTCCTGGTGGAACTTCATAGCAAAGTACAAAGTTCGTTTTGGATGGACGAATTAAGTTGAAATAGACAGTTTTTGTATAAAAACTCATTCCTGGTGGAACTTCATAGCAAAGTACAAAGTTCGTTTTAGATGGACAAAGTTAGTTGAAATAGACAGTTTTTGCATAAAAACTCATTCCTGGTGGAACTTCGTAGCAAAGTACAAAGTTCGTTTTAGATGGACAAAGTTAGTTGAAATAGACAGTTTTTGCATAAAAACTCATTCCTGGTGGAACTTCGTAGCAAAGTACAAAGTTCGTTTTGGATGGATCAATTTAGTTGAAATAGACAGTTTTTGTATGAAAACTCATTCCTGGTGGAACTTCATAGCAAAGTACAAAGTTCGAATCAGATGGACGAATTAAGTTGAAATAGACAGTTTTTGCATGAAAACTCATTCCTGGTGGAACTTCATAGCAAAGTACAAAGTTCGTTTTGGATAGACAAAGTTAGTTGAAATAGACAGTTTTTGCATGAAAACTCATTCCTGGTGGAACTTCATAGCAAAGTACAAAGTTCGTTTTGGATGGATCAATTTAGTTGAAAAAGACAGTTTTTGTATGAAAACTCATTCCTGGTGGAACTTCATAGCAAAGTACAAAGTTCGTTTTGGATGGATCAATTTAGTTGAAAAAGACAGTTTTTGTATGAAAACTCATTCCTGGTGGAACTTCATAGCAAAGTACAAAGTTCGTTTTAGATGGACAAAGTTAGTTGAAATAGACAGTTTTTGCATAAAAACTCATTCCTGGTGGAACTTCATAGCAAAGTACAAAGTTCGTTTTGGATGGATCAATTTAGTTGAAATAGACAGTTTTTGTATGAAAACTCATTCCTGGTGGAACTTCATAGCAAAGTACAAAGTTCGTTTTGGATGGACAAAGTTAGTTGAAATAGACAGTTTTTGTATGAAAACTCATTCCTGGTGGAACTTCATAGCAAAGTACAAAGTTCGAATCAGATGGACGAATTAAGTTGAAATAGACAGTTTTTGCATGAAAACTCATTCCTGGTGGAACTTCATAGCAAAGTACAAAGTTCGTTTTAGATGGACAAAGTTAGTTGAAATAGACAAATTTTGCATAAAAACTCATTCCTGGTGGAACTTCATAGCAAAGTACAAAGTTCGTTTTGGATGGACGAATTAAGTTGAAATAGACAGTTTTTGCATAAAAACTCATTCCTGGTGGAACTTCATAGCAAAGTACAAAGTTCGTTTTGGATGGATCAATTTAGTTGAAATAGACAGTTTTTGTATGAAAACTCATTCCTGGTGGAACTTCATAGCAAAGTACAAAGTTCGTTTTGGATGGACAAAGTTAGTTGAAATAGACAGTTTTTGTATGAAAACTCATTCCTGGTGGAACTTCATAGCAAAGTACAAAGTTCGAATCAGATGGACGAATTAAGTTGAAATAGACAGTTTTTGCATGAAAACTCATTCCTGGTGGAACTTCATAGCAAAGTACAAAGTTCGTTTTGGATGGACAAAGTTAGTTGAAATAGACAGTTTTTGTATGAAAACTCATTCCTGGTGGAACTTCATAGCAAAGTACAAAGTTCGTTTTGGATGGATCAATTTAGTTGAAATAGACAGTTTTTGCATGAAAACTCATTCCTGGTGGAACTTCATAGCAAAGTACAAAGTTCGTTTTAGATGGACAAAGTTAGTTGAAATTGACAGTTTTTGCATAAAAACTCATTCCTGGTGGAACTTCGTAGCAAAGTACAAAGTTCGTTTTGGATGGATCAATTTAGTTGAAATAGACAGTTTTTGTATGAAAACTCATTCCTGGTGGAACTTCATAGCAAAGTACAAAGTTCGAATCAGATGGACGAATTAAGTTGAAATAGACAGTTTTTGCATGAAAACTCATTCCTGGTGGAACTTCATAGCAAAGTACAAAGTTCGTTTTGGATAGACAAAGTTAGTTGAAATAGACAGTTTTTGCATGAAAACTCATTCCTGGTGGAACTTCATAGCAAAGTACAAAGTTCGTTTTGGATGGATCAATTTAGTTGAAATAGACAGTTTTTGTATGAAAACTCATTCCTGGTGGAACTTCATAGCAAAGTACAAAGTTCGTTTTAGATGGACGAATTAAGTTGAAATAGACAGTTTTTGTATGAAAACTCATTCCTGGTGGAACTTCATAGCAAAGTACAAAGTTCGAATCAGATGGACGAATTAAGTTGAAATAGACAGTTTTTGCATGAAAACTCATTCCTGGTGGAACTTCATAGCAAAGTACAAAGTTCGTTTTGGATGGACGAATTAAGTTGAAATAGTTAGTTTTTGTATAAAAACTCATTCCTGGTGGAACTTCCTAGCAAAGTACAAAGTTCGAATCAGATGGACGAATTAAGTTGAAATAGACAGTTTTTGCATGAAAACTCATTCCTGGTGGAACTTCATAGCAAAGTACAAAGTTCGTTTTGGATAGACAAAGTTAGTTGAAATAGACAGTTTTTGCATGAAAACTCATTCCTGGTGGAACTTCATAGCAAAGTACAAAGTTCGTTTTGGATGGATCAATTTAGTTGAAATAGACAGTTTTTGTATGAAAACTCATTCCTGGTGGAACTTCATAGCAAAGTACAAAGTTCGTTTTAGATGGACGAATTAAGTTGAAATAGACAGTTTTTGTATGAAAACTCATTCCTGGTGGAACTTCATAGCAAAGTACAAAGTTCGAATCAGATGGACGAATTAAGTTGAAATAGACAGTTTTTGCATGAAAACTCATTCCTGGTGGAACTTCATAGCAAAGTACAAAGTTCGTTTTAGATGGACAAAGTTAGTTGAAATAGACAAATTTTGCATAAAAACTCATTCCTGGTGGAACTTCATAGCAAAGTACAAAGTTCGTTTTGGATGGATCAATTTAGTTGAAATAGACAGTTTTTGTATGAAAACTCATTCCTGGTGGAACTTCATAGCAAAGTACAAAGTTCGAATCAGATGGACGAATTAAGTTGAAATAGACAGTTTTTGCATGAAAACTCATTCCTGGTGGAACTTCATAGCAAAGTACAAAGTTCGTTTTGGATGGACAAAGTTAGTTGAAATAGACAGTTTTTGCATGAAAACTCATTCCTGGTGGAACTTCATAGCAAAGTACAAAGTTCGTTTTGGATGGACGAATTAAGTTGAAATAGACAGTTTTTGTATGAAAACTTATTCCTGGTGGAACTTCATAGCAAAGTACAAAGTTCGAATCAGATGGACGAATTAAGTTGAAATAGACAGTTTTTGCATGAAAACTCATTCCTGGTGGAACTTCATAGCAAAGTACAAAGTTCGTTTTGGATGGACAAAGTTAGTTGAAATAGACAGTTTTTGCATGAAAACTCATTCCTGGTGGAACTTCATAGCAAAGTACAAAGCTCGTTTTGGATGGATCAATTTAGTTGAAATAGACAGTTTTTGCATGAAAACTCATTCCTGGTGGAACTTCATAGCAAAGTACAAAGTTCGTTTTGGATGGATCAATTTAGTTGAAATAGACAGTTTTTGCATGAAAACTCATTCCTGGTGGAACTTCATAGCAAAGTACAAAGTTCGTTTTGGATGGATCAATTTAGTTGAAATAGACAGTTTTTGCATGAAAACTCATTCCTGGTGGAATTTCATAGCAAAGTACAAAGTTCGTTTTGGATGGATCAATTTAGTTGAAATAGACAGTTTTTGCATGAAAACTCATTCCTGGTGGAACTTCATAGCAAAGTACAAAGTTCGTTTTGGATGGACAAAGTTAGTTGAAATAGACAGTTTTTGCATAAAAACTCATTCCTGGTGGAACTTCATAGCAAAGTACAAAGTTCGTTTTGGATGGACAAAGTTAGTTGAAAATAGACAGTTTTTGCATAAAAACTCATTCCTGGTGGAACTTCATAGCAAAGTAAAAAGTTCGTTTTGGATGGATCAATTTAGTTGAATTAGACAGTTTTTGCATGAAAACTCATTCCTGGTGGAACTTCATAGCAAAGTACAAAGTTCGTTTTGGATGGATCAATTTAGTTGAAATAGACAGTTTTTGCATGAAAACTCATTCCTGGTGGAACTTCATAGCAAAGTACAAAGTTCGTTTTGGATGGATCAATTTAGTTGAAATAGACAGTTTTTGCATGAAAACTCATTCCTGGTGGAACTTCATAGCAAAGTACAAAGTTCGTTTTGGATGGACGAATTAAGTTGAAATAGACAGTTTTTGTATGAAAACTCATTCCTGGTGGAACTTCATAGCAAAGTACAAAGTTCGAATCAGATGGACGAATTAAGTTGAAATAGACAGTTTTTGCATGAAAACTCATTCCTGGTGGAACTTCATAGCAAAGTACAAAGTTCGTTTTGGATGGACAAAGTTAGTTGAAATAGACAGTTTTTGCATAAAAACTCATTCCTGGTGGAACTTCATAGCAAAGTACAAAGTTCGTTTTGGATGGACAAAGTTAGTTGAAATAGACAGTTTTTGCATGAAAACTCATTCCTGGTGGAACTTCATAGCAAAGTACAAAGTTCGTTTTGGATGGATCAATTTAGTTGAAATAGACAGTTTTTGTATGAAAACTCATTCCTGGTGGAACTTCATAGCAAAGTACACAGTTCGAATCAGATGGACGAATTAAGTTGAAATAGACAGTTTTTGCATGAAAACTCATTCCTGGTGGAACTTCATAGCAAAGTACAAAGTTCGTTTTAGATGGACAAAGTTAGTTGAAATAGACAAATTTTGCATAAAAACTCATTCCTGGTGGAACTTCATAGCAAAGTACAAAGTTCGTTTTGGATGGACGAATTAAGTTGAAATAGACAGTTTTTGTATAAAAACTCATTCCTGGTGGAACTTCATAGCAAAGTACAAAGTTCGAATCAGATGGACGAATTAAGTTGAAATAGACAGTTTTTGCATGAAAACTCATTCCTGGTGGAACTTCATAGCAAAGTACAAAGTTCGTTTTAGATGGACAAAGTTAGTTGAAATAGACAGTTTTTGCATAAAAACTCATTCCTGGTGGAACTTCGTAGCAAAGTACAAAGTTCGTTTTGGATGGACGAATTAAGTTGAAATAGACAGTTTTTGTATGAAAACTCATTCCTGGTGGAACTTCATAGCAAAGTACAAAGTTCGAATCAGATGGACGAATTAAGTTGAAATAGACAGTTTTTGCATGAAAACTCATTCCTGGTGGAACTTCATAGCAAAGTACAAAGTTCGTTTTGGATAGACAAAGTTAGTTGAAATAGACAGTTTTTGCATGAAAACTCATTCCTGGTGGAACTTCATAGCAAAGTACAAAGTTCGTTTTGGATGGATCAATTTAGTTGAAATAGACAGTTTTTGTATGAAAACTCATTCCTGGTGGAACTTCATAGCAAAGTACAAAGTTCGTTTTGGATGGATCAATTTAGTTGAAATAGACAGTTTTTGTATGAAAACTCATTCCTGGTGGAACTTCATAGCAAAGTACAAAGTTCGAATCAGATGGACGAATTAAGTTGAAATAGACAGTTTTTGCATGAAAACTCATTCCTGGTGGAACTTCATAGCAAAGTACAAAGTTCGTTTTAGATGGACAAAGTTAGTTGAAATAGACAAATTTTGCATAAAAACTCATTCCTGGTGGAACTTCATAGCAAAGTACAAAGTTCGTTTTGGATGGACGAATTAAGTTGAAATAGACAGTTTTTGTGTAAAAACTCATTCCTGGTGGAACTTCATAGCAAAGTACAAAGTTCGTTTTAGATGGACAAAGTTAGTTGAAATAGACAGTTTTTGCATAAAAACTCATTCCTGGTGGAACTTCGTAGCAAAGTACAAAGTTCGTTTTAGATGGACAAAGTTAGTTGAAATAGACAGTTTTTGCATAAAAACTCATTCCTGGTGGAACTTCGTAGCAAAGTACAAAGTTCGTTTTGGATGGATCAATTTAGTTGAAATAGACAGTTTTTGTATGAAAACTCATTCCTGGTGGAACTTCATAGCAAAGTACAAAGTTCGAATCAGATGGACGAATTAAGTTGAAATAGACAGTTTTTGCATGAAAACTCATTCCTGGTGGAACTTCATAGCAAAGTACAAAGTTCGTTTTGGATAGACAAAGTTAGTTGAAATAGACAGTTTTTGCATGAAAACTCATTCCTGGTGGAACTTCATAGCAAAGTACAAAGTTCGTTTTGGATGGATCAATTTAGTTGAAAAAGACAGTTTTTGTATGAAAACTCATTCCTGGTGGAACTTCATAGCAAAGTACAAAGTTCGTTTTGGATGGATCAATTTAGTTGAAAAAGACAGTTTTTGTATGAAAACTCATTCCTGGTGGAACTTCATAGCAAAGTACAAAGTTCGTTTTAGATGGACAAAGTTAGTTGAAATAGACAGTTTTTGCATAAAAACTCATTCCTGGTGGAACTTCATAGCAAAGTACAAAGTTCGTTTTGGATGGATCAATTTAGTTGAAATAGACAGTTTTTGTATGAAAACTCATTCCTGGTGGAACTTCATAGCAAAGTACAAAGTTCGTTTTGGATGGACAAAGTTAGTTGAAATAGACAGTTTTTGTATGAAAACTCATTCCTGGTGGAACTTCATAGCAAAGTACAAAGTTCGAATCAGATGGACGAATTAAGTTGAAATAGACAGTTTTTGCATGAAAACTCATTCCTGGTGGAACTTCATAGCAAAGTACAAAGTTCGTTTTAGATGGACAAAGTTAGTTGAAATAGACAAATTTTGCATAAAAACTCATTCCTGGTGGAACTTCATAGCAAAGTACAAAGTTCGTTTTGGATGGACGAATTAAGTTGAAATAGACAGTTTTTGCATAAAAACTCATTCCTGGTGGAACTTCATAGCAAAGTACAAAGTTCGTTTTGGATGGATCAATTTAGTTGAAATAGACAGTTTTTGTATGAAAACTCATTCCTGGTGGAACTTCATAGCAAAGTACAAAGTTCGTTTTGGATGGACAAAGTTAGTTGAAATAGACAGTTTTTGTATGAAAACTCATTCCTGGTGGAACTTCATAGCAAAGTACAAAGTTCGAATCAGATGGACGAATTAAGTTGAAATAGACAGTTTTTGCATGAAAACTCATTCCTGGTGGAACTTCATAGCAAAGTACAAAGTTCGTTTTGGATGGACAAAGTTAGTTGAAATAGACAGTTTTTGTATGAAAACTCATTCCTGGTGGAACTTCATAGCAAAGTACAAAGTTCGTTTTGGATGGATCAATTTAGTTGAAATAGACAGTTTTTGCATGAAAACTCATTCCTGGTGGAACTTCATAGCAAAGTACAAAGTTCGTTTTAGATGGACAAAGTTAGTTGAAATTGACAGTTTTTGCATAAAAACTCATTCCTGGTGGAACTTCGTAGCAAAGTACAAAGTTCGTTTTGGATGGATCAATTTAGTTGAAATAGACAGTTTTTGTATGAAAACTCATTCCTGGTGGAACTTCATAGCAAAGTACAAAGTTCGAATCAGATGGACGAATTAAGTTGAAATAGACAGTTTTTGCATGAAAACTCATTCCTGGTGGAACTTCATAGCAAAGTACAAAGTTCGTTTTGGATAGACAAAGTTAGTTGAAATAGACAGTTTTTGCATGAAAACTCATTCCTGGTGGAACTTCATAGCAAAGTACAAAGTTCGTTTTGGATGGATCAATTTAGTTGAAATAGACAGTTTTTGTATGAAAACTCATTCCTGGTGGAACTTCATAGCAAAGTACAAAGTTCGTTTTAGATGGACGAATTAAGTTGAAATAGACAGTTTTTGTATGAAAACTCATTCCTGGTGGAACTTCATAGCAAAGTACAAAGTTCGAATCAGATGGACGAATTAAGTTGAAATAGACAGTTTTTGAATGAAAACTCATTCCTGGTGGAACTTCATAGCAAAGTACAAAGTTCGTTTTAGATGGACAAAGTTAGTTGAAATAGACAAATTTTGCATAAAAACTCATTCCTGGTGGAACTTCATAGCAAAGTACAAAGTTCGTTTTGGATGGACGAATTAAGTTGAAATAGTTAGTTTTTGTATAAAAACTCATTCCTGGTGGAACTTCCTAGCAAAGTACAAAGTTCGAATCAGATGGACGAATTAAGTTGAAATAGACAGTTTTTGCATGAAAACTCATTCCTGGTGGAACTTCATAGCAAAGTACAAAGTTCGTTTTGGATAGACAAAGTTAGTTGAAATAGACAGTTTTTGCATGAAAACTCATTCCTGGTGGAACTTCATAGCAAAGTACAAAGTTCGTTTTGGATGGATCAATTTAGTTGAAATAGACAGTTTTTGTATGAAAACTCATTCCTGGTGGAACTTCATAGCAAAGTACAAAGTTCGTTTTAGATGGACGAATTAAGTTGAAATAGACAGTTTTTGTATGAAAACTCATTCCTGGTGGAACTTCATAGCAAAGTACAAAGTTCGAATCAGATGGACGAATTAAGTTGAAATAGACAGTTTTTGCATGAAAACTCATTCCTGGTGGAACTTCATAGCAAAGTACAAAGTTCGTTTTAGATGGACAAAGTTAGTTGAAATAGACAAATTTTGCATAAAAACTCATTCCTGGTGGAACTTCATAGCAAAGTACAAAGTTCGTTTTGGATGGATCAATTTAGTTGAAATAGACAGTTTTTGTATGAAAACTCATTCCTGGTGGAACTTCATAGCAAAGTACAAAGTTCGAATCAGATGGACGAATTAAGTTGAAATAGACAGTTTTTGCATGAAAACTCATTCCTGGTGGAACTTCATAGCAAAGTACAAAGTTCGTTTTGGATGGACAAAGTTAGTTGAAATAGACAGTTTTTGCATGAAAACTCATTCCTGGTGGAACTTCATAGCAAAGTACAAAGTTCGTTTTGGATGGACGAATTAAGTTGAAATAGACAGTTTTTGTATGAAAACTTATTCCTGGTGGAACTTCATAGCAAAGTACAAAGTTCGAATCAGATGGACGAATTAAGTTGAAATAGACAGTTTTTGCATGAAAACTCATTCCTGGTGGAACTTCATAGCAAAGTACAAAGTTCGTTTTGGATGGACAAAGTTAGTTGAAATAGACAGTTTTTGCATGAAAACTCATTCCTGGTGGAACTTCATAGCAAAGTACAAAGCTCGTTTTGGATGGATCAATTTAGTTGAAATAGACAGTTTTTGCATGAAAACTCATTCCTGGTGGAACTTCATAGCAAAGTACAAAGTTCGTTTTGGATGGATCAATTTAGTTGAAATAGACAGTTTTTGCATGAAAACTCATTCCTGGTGGAACTTCATAGCAAAGTACAAAGTTCGTTTTGGATGGATCAATTTAGTTGAAATAGACAGTTTTTGCATGAAAACTCATTCCTGGTGGAATTTCATAGCAAAGTACAAAGTTCGTTTTGGATGGATCAATTTAGTTGAAATAGACAGTTTTTGCATGAAAACTCATTCCTGGTGGAACTTCATAGCAAAGTACAAAGTTCGTTTTGGATGGACAAAGTTAGTTGAAATAGACAGTTTTTGCATAAAAACTCATTCCTGGTGGAACTTCATAGCAAAGTACAAAGTTCGTTTTGGATGGACAAAGTTAGTTGAAAATAGACAGTTTTTGCATAAAAACTCATTCCTGGTGGAACTTCATAGCAAAGTAAAAAGTTCGTTTTGGATGGATCAATTTAGTTGAATTAGACAGTTTTTGCATGAAAACTCATTCCTGGTGGAACTTCATAGCAAAGTACAAAGTTCGTTTTGGATGGATCAATTTAGTTGAAATAGACAGTTTTTGCATGAAAACTCATTCCTGGTGGAACTTCATAGCAAAGTACAAAGTTCGTTTTGGATGGATCAATTTAGTTGAAATAGACAGTTTTTGCATGAAAACTCATTCCTGGTGGAACTTCATAGCAAAGTACAAAGTTCGTTTTGGATGGACGAATTAAGTTGAAATAGACAGTTTTTGTATGAAAACTCATTCCTGGTGGAACTTCATAGCAAAGTACAAAGTTCGAATCAGATGGACGAATTAAGTTGAAATAGACAGTTTTTGCATGAAAACTCATTCCTGGTGGAACTTCATAGCAAAGTACAAAGTTCGTTTTGGATGGACAAAGTTAGTTGAAATAGACAGTTTTTGCATAAAAACTCATTCCTGGTGGAACTTCATAGCAAAGTACAAAGTTCGTTTTGGATGGACAAAGTTAGTTGAAATAGACAGTTTTTGCATAAAAACTCATTCCTGGTGGAACTTCATAGCAAAGTACAAAGTTCGTTTTGGATGGATCAATTTAGTTGAAATAGACAGTTTTTGCATGAAAACTAATTCCTGGTGGAACTTCATAGCAAAGTACAAAGTTCGTTTTGGATGGACAAAGTTAGTTGAAATAGACAGTTTTTGCATAAAAACTCATTCCTGGTGGAACTTCATAGCAAAGTACAAAGTTCGTTTTGGATGGACAAAGTTAGTTGAAATAGACAGTTTTTGCATAAAAACTCATTCCTGGTGGAACTTCATAGCAAAGTACAAAGTTCGTTTTGGATGGACAAAGTTAGTTGAAATAGACAGTTTTTGCATAAAAACTCATTCCTGGTGGAACTTCATAGCAAAGTACAAAGTTCGTTTTGGATGGATCAATTTAGTTGAAATAGACAGTTTTTGCATGAAAACTCATTCCTGGTGGAACTTCATAGCAAAGTACAAAGTTCGTTTTGGATGGATCAATTTAGTTGAAATAGACAGTTTTTGCATGAAAACTCATTCCTGGTGGAACTTCATAGCAAAGTACAAAGTTCGTTTTGGATGGACAAAGTTAGTTGAAATAGACAGTTTTTGCATGAAAACTCATTCCTGGTGGAACTTCATAGCAAAGTACAAAGTTCGTTTTGGATGGACGAATTAAGTTGAAATAGACAGTTTTTGTATGAAAACTCATTCCTGGTGGAACTTCATAGCAAAGTACAAAGTTCGTTTTGGATGGATCAATTTAGTTGAAATAGACAGTTTTTGCATGAAAACTCATTCCTGGTGGAACTTCATAGCAAAGTACAAAGTTCGTTTTGGATGGACAAAGTTAGTTGAAATAGACAGTTTTTGCATGAAAACTCATTCCTGGTGGAACTTCATAGCAAAGTACAAAGTTCGTTTTGGATGGATCAATTTAGTTGAAATAGACAGTTTTTGCATGAAAACTCATTCCTGGTGGAACTTCATAGCAAAGTACAAAGTTCGTTTTGGATGGACAAAGTTAGTTGAAATAGACAGTTTTTGCATGAAAACTCATTCCTGGTGGAACTTCATAGCAAAGTACAAAGTTCGAATCAGATGGACGAATTAAGTTGAAATAGACAGTTTTTGCATGAAAACTCATTCCTGGTGGAACTTCATAGCAAAGTACAAAGTTCGTTTTGGATGGACAAAGTTAGTTGAAATAGACAGTTTTTGTATGAAAACTCATTCCTGGTGGAACTTCATAGCAAAGTACAAAGTTCGTTTTGGATGGATCAATTTAGTTGAAATAGACAGTTTTTGCATGAAAACTCATTCCTGGTGGAACTTCATAGCAAGGTACAAAGTTCGTTTTGGATGGATCAATTTAGTTGAAATAGACAGTTTTTGCATGAAAACTCATTCCTGGTGGAACTTCATAGCAAAGTACAAAGTTCGTTTTGGATGGACAAAGTTAGTTGAAATAGACAGTTTTTGCATAAAAACTCATTCCTGGTGGAACTTCATAGCAAAGTACAAAGTTCGTTTTGGATGGATCAATTTAGTTGAAATAGACAGTTTTTGCATGAAAACTCATTCCTGGTGGAACTTCATAGCAAAGTACAAAGTTCGAATCAGATGGACGAATTAAGTTGAAATAGACAGTTTTTGCATGAAAACTCATTCCTGGTGGAACTTCATAGCAAAGTACAAAGTTCGTTTTGGATGGACAAAGTTAGTTGAAATAGACAGTTTTTGTATGAAAACTCATTCCTGGTGGAACTTCATAGCAAAGTACAAAGTTCGTTTTGGATGGATCAATTTAGTTGAAATAGACAGTTTTTGCATGAAAACTCATTCCTGGTGGAACTTCATAGCAAAGTACAAAGTTCGAATCAGATGGACGAATTAAGTTGAAATAGACAGTTTTTGCATGAAAACTCATTCCTGGTGGAACTTCATAGCAAAGTACAAAGTTCGTTTTGGATGGACAAAGTTAGTTGAAATAGACAGTTTTTGTATGAAAACTCATTCCTGGTGGAACTTCATAGCAAAGTACAAAGTTCGTTTTGGATGGACAAAGTTAGTTGAAATAGACAGTTTTTGCATGAAAACTCATTCCTGGTGGAACTTCATAGCAAAGTACAAAGTTCGAATCAGATGGACGAATTAAGTTGAAATAGACAGTTTTTGCATGAAAACTCATTCCTGGTGGAACTTCATAGCAAAGTACAAAGTTCGTTTTGGATGGACAAAGTTAGTTGAAATAGACAGTTTTTGTATGAAAACTCATTCCTGGTGGAACTTCATAGCAAAGTACAAAGTTCGTTTTGGATGGATCAATTTAGTTGAAATAGACAGTTTTTGCATGAAAACTCATTCCTGGTGGAACTTCATAGCAAGGTACAAAGTTCGTTTTGGATGGATCAATTTAGTTGAAATAGACAGTTTTTGCATGAAAACTCATTCCTGGTGGAACTTCATAGCAAAGTACAAAGTTCGTTTTGGATGGACAAAGTTAGTTGAAATAGACAGTTTTTGCATAAAAACTCATTCCTGGTGGAACTTCATAGCAAAGTACAAAGTTCGTTTTGGATGGATCAATTTAGTTGAAATAGACAGTTTTTGCATGAAAACTCATTCCTGGTGGAACTTCATAGCAAAGTACAAAGTTCGAATCAGATGGACGAATTAAGTTGAAATAGACAGTTTTTGCATGAAAACTCATTCCTGGTGGAACTTCATAGCAAAGTACAAAGTTCGTTTTGGATGGACAAAGTTAGTTGAAATAGACAGTTTTTGTATGAAAACTCATTCCTGGTGGAACTTCATAGCAAAGTACAAAGTTCGTTTTGGATGGATCAATTTAGTTGAAATAGACAGTTTTTGCATGAAAACTCATTCCTGGTGGAACTTCATAGCAAAGTACAAAGTTCGAATCAGATGGACGAATTAAGTTGAAATAGACAGTTTTTGCATGAAAACTCATTCCTGGTGGAACTTCATAGCAAAGTACAAAGTTCGTTTTGGATGGACAAAGTTAGTTGAAATAGACAGTTTTTGTATGAAAACTCATTCCTGGTGGAACTTCATAGCAAAGTACAAAGTTCGTTTTGGATGGATCAATTTAGTTGAAATAGACAGTTTTTGCATGAAAACTCATTCCTGGTGGAACTTCATAGCAAAGTACAAAGTTCGTTTTGGATGGATCAATTTAGTTGAAATAGATAGTTTTTGCATGAAAACTCATTCCTGGTGGAACTTCATAGCAAAGTACAAAGTTCGTTTTGGATGGACAAAGTTAGTTGAAATAGACAGTTTTTGCATAAAAACTCATTCCTGGTGGAACTTCATAGCAAAGTACAAAGTTCGTTTTGGATGGATCAATTTAGTTGAAATAGACAGTTTTTGCATGAAAACTCATTCCTGGTGGAACTTCATAGCAAAGTACAAAGTTCGTTTTGGATGGACGAATTAAGTTGAAATGGACAGTTTTTGTATGAAAACTCATTCCTGGTGGAACTTCATAGCAAAGTACAAAGTTCGAATCAGATGGACGAATTAAGTTGAAATAGACAGTTTTTGCATGAAAACCCATTCCTGGTAGAACTTCATAGCAAAGTACAAAGTTCGTTTTAGATGGACAAAGTTAGTTGAAATAGACAGTTTTTGCATGAAAACTCATTCCTGGTGGAACTTCATAGCAAAGTAAAAAGTTCGTTTTGGATGGATCAATTTAGTTGAAATAGACAGTTCTTGCATGAAAACTCATTCCTGGTGGAACTTCATAGCAAAGTACAAAGTTCGTTTTGGATGGACAAAGTTAGTTGAAATAGACAGTTTTTGTATGAAAACTCATTCCTGGTGGAACTTCATAGCAAAGTACAAAGTTCGTTTTGGATGGACAAAGTTAGTTGAAATAGACAGTTTTTGCATGAAAACTCATTCCTGGTGGAACTTCATAGCAAAGTAAAAAGTTCGTTTTGGATGGATCAATTTAGTTGAAATAGACAGTTTTTGTATGAAAACTCATTCCTGGTGGAACTTCATAGCAAAGTACAAAGTTTGTTTTGGATGGACGAATTAAGTTGAAATAGACAGTTTTTGTATGAAAACTCATTCCTGGTGGAACTTCATAGCAAAGTACAAAGTTCGTTTTGGATGGACAAAGTTAGTTGAAATAGACAGTTTTTGCATGAAAACTCATTCCTGGTGGAACTTCATAGCAAAGTAAAAAGTTCGTTTTGGATGGATCAATTTAGTTGAAATAGACAGTTCTTGCATGAAAACTCATTCCTGGTGGAACTTCATAGCAAAGTACAAAGTTCGTTTTGGATGGACAAAGTTAGTTGAAATAGACAGTTTTTGCATGAAAACTCATTCCTGGTGGAACTTCATAGCAAAGTACAAAGCTCGTTTTGGATGGAACAATTTAGTTGAAATAGACAGTTTTTGCATGAAAACTCATTCCTGGTGGAACTTCATAGCAAAGTACAAAGTTCGTTTTGGATGGATCAATTTAGTTGAAATAGACAGTTTTTGCATGAAAACTCATTCCTGGTGGAACTTCATAGCAAAGTACAAAGTTCGTTTTGGATGGATCAATTTAGTTGAAATAGACAGTTTTTGCATGAAAACTCATTCCTGGTGGAACTTCATAGCAAAGTACAAAGTTCGTTTTGGATGGATCAATTTAGTTGAAATAGACAGTTTTTGCATGAAAACTCATTCCTGGTGGAACTTCATAGCAAAGTACAAAGTTCGTTTTGGATGGACAAAGTTAGTTGAAATAGACAGTTTTTGCATAAAAACTCATTCCTGGTGGAACTTCATAGCAAAGTACAAAGTTCGTTTTGGATGGACAAAGTTAGTTGAAATAGACAGTTTTTGCATAAAAACTCATTCCTGGTGGAACTTCATAGCAAAGTAAAAAGTTCGTTTTGGATGGATCAATTTAGTTGAAATAGACAGTTTTTGCATGAAAACTCATTCCTGGTGGAACTTCATAGCAAAGTACAAAGTTCGTTTTGGATGGATCAATTTAGTTGAAATAGACAGTTTTTGCATGAAAACTCATTCCTGGTGGAACTTCATAGCAAAGTACAAAGTTCGTTTTGGATGGATCAATTTAGTTGAAATAGACAGTTTTTGCATGAAAACTCATTCCTGGTGGAACTTCATAGCAAAGTACAAAGTTCGTTTTGGATGGACGAATTAAGTTGAAATAGACAGTTTTTGTATGAAAACTCATTCCTGGTGGAACTTCATAGCAAAGTACAAAGTTCGAATCAGATGGACGAATTAAGTTGAAATAGACAGTTTTTGCATGAAAACTCATTCCTGGTGGAACTTCATAGCAAAGTACAAAGTTCGTTTTGGATGGATCAATTTAGTTGAAATAGACAGTTTTTGCATGAAAACTCATTCCTGGTGGAACTTCATAGCAAAGTACAAAGTTCGTTTTGGATGGACAAAGTTAGTTGAAATAGACAGTTTTTGCATAAAAACTCATTCCTGGTGGAACTTCATAGCAACGTACAAAGTTCGTTTTGGATGGACAAAGTTAGTTGAAATAGACAGTTTTTGCATAAAAACTCATTCCTGGTGGAACTTCATAGCAAAGTACAAAGTTCGTTTTGGATGGATCAATTTAGTTGAAATAGACAGTTTTTGCATGAAAACTCATTCCTGGTGGAACTTCATAGCAAAGTACAAAGTTCGTTTTGGATGGACGAATTAAGTTGAAATAGACAGTTTTTGTATGAAAACTCATTCCTGGTGGAACTTCATAGCAAAGTACAAAGTTCGAATCAGATGGACAAAGTTAGTTGAAATAGACAGTTTTTGCATGAAAACTCATTCCTGGTGGAACTTCATAGCAAAGTACAAAGTTCGTTTTGGATGGACAAAGTTAGTTGAAATAGACAGTTTTTGCATGAAAACTCATTCCTGGTGGAACTTCATAGCAAAGTACAAAGTTCGTTTTGGATGGATCAATTTAGTTGAAATAGACAGTTTTTGCATGAAAACTCATTCCTGGTGGAACTTCATAGCAAAGTACAAAGTTCGTTTTGGATGGACAAAGTTAGTTGAAATAGACAGTTTTTGCATAAAAACTCATTCCTGGTGGAACTTCATAGCAAAGTACAAAGTTCGTTTTGGATGGATCAATTTAGTTGAAATAGACAGTTTTTGCATGAAAACTCATTCCTGGTGGAACTTCATAGCAAAGTACAAAGTTCGTTTTGGATGGACGAATTAAGTTGAAATAGACAGTTTTTGTATGAAAACTTATTCCTGGTGGAACTTCATAGCAAAGTACAAAGTTCGTTTTGGATGGACAAAGTTAGTTGAAATAGACAGTTTTTGTATGAAAACTCATTCCTGGTGGAACTTCATAGCAAAGTACAAAGTTCGTTTTGGATGGATCAATTTAGTTGAAATAGAAAGTTTTTGCATGAAAACTCATTCCTGGTGGAACTTCATAGCAAAGTACAAAGTTCGTTTTGGATGGATCAATTTAGTTGAAATAGATAGTTTTTGCATGAAAACTCATTCCTGGTGGAACTTCATAGCAAAGTACAAAGTTCGTTTTGGATGGACAAAGTTAGTTGAAATAGACAGTTTTTGCATAAAAACTCATTCCTGGTGGAACTTCATAGCAAAGTACAAAGTTCGTTTTGGATGGATCAATTTAGTTGAAATAGACAGTTTTTGCATGAAAACTCATTCCTGGTGGAACTTCATAGCAAAGTACAAAGTTCGTTTTGGATGGACGAATTAAGTTGAAATAGACAGTTTTTGTATGAAAACTCATTCCTGGTGGAACTTCATAGCAAAGTACAAAGTTCGTTTTGGAAGGACAAAGTTAGTTGAAATAGACAGTTTTTGTATGAAAACTCATTCCTGGTGGAACTTCATAGCAAAGTACAAAGTTCGTTTTGGATGGATCAATTTAGTTGAAATAGATAGTTTTTGCATGAAAACTCATTCCTGGTGGAACTTCATAGCAAAGTACAAAGTTCGTTTTGGATGGACAAAGTTAGTTGAAATAGACAGTTTTTGCATAAAAACTCATTCCTGGTGGAACTTCATAGCAAAGTACAAAGTTCGTTTTGGATGGATCAATTTAGTTGAAATAGACAGTTTTTGCATGAAAACTCATTCCTGGTGGAACTTCATAGCAAAGTACAAAGTTCGTTTTGGATGGACGAATTAAGTTGAAATAGACAGTTTTTGTATGAAAACTCATTCCTGGTGGAACTTCATAGCAAAGTACAAAGTTCGAATCAGATGGACGAATTAAGTTGAAATAGACAGTTTTTGCATGAAAACTCATTCCTGGTGGAACTTCATAGCAAAGTACAAAGTTCGTTTTGGATGGACAAAGTTAGTTGAAATAGACAGTTTTTGTATGAAAACTCATTCCTGGTGGAACTTCATAGCAAAGTACAAAGTTCGTTTTGGATGGATCAATTTAGTTGAAATAGACAGTTTTTGCATGAAAACTCATTCCTGGTGGAACTTCATAGCAAAGTACAAAGTTCGTTTTGGATGGACGAATTAAGTTGAAATAGACAGTTTTTGCATGAAAACTCATTCCTGGTAGAACTTCATAGCAAAGTACAAAGTTCGTTTTAGATGGACAAAGTTAGTTGAAATAGACAGTTTTTGCATGAAAACTCATTCCTGGTGGAACTTCATAGCAAAGTACAAAGTTCGTTTTGGATGGATCAATTTAGTTGAAATAGACAGTTAGTTGAAATAGACAGTTTTTGCATAAAAACTCATTCCTGGTGGAACTTCATAGCAAAGTACAAAGTTCGTTTTGGATGGACAAAGTTAGTTGAAATAGACAGTTTTTGCATAAAAACTCATTCCTGGTGGAACTTCATAGCAAAGTACAAAGTTCGTTTTGGATGGATCAATTTAGTTGAAATAGACAGTTTTTGCATGAAAACTCATTCCTGGTGGAACTTCATAGCAAAGTACAAAGTTCGTTTTGGATGGACAAAGTTAGTTGAAATAGACAGTTTTTGCATAAAAACTCATTCCTGGTGGAACTTCATAGCAAAGTACAAAGTTCGTTTTGGATGGATCAATTTAGTTGAAATAGACAGTTTTTGCATGAAAACTCATTCCTGGTGGAACTTCATAGCAAAGTACAAAGTTCGTTTTGGATGGACAAAGTTAGTTGAAATAGACAGTTTTTGCATGAAAACTCATTCCTGGTGGAACTTCATAGCAAAGTACAAAGTTCGTTTTGGATGGACAAAGTTAGTTGAAATAGACAGTTTTTGCATGAAAACTCATTCCTGGTGGAACTTCATAGCAAAGTACAAAGTTCGTTTTGGATGGACGAATTAAGTTGAAATAGACAGTTTTTGCATGAAAACTCATTCCTGGTGGAACTTCATAGCAAAGTACAAAGTTCGTTTTGGATGGATCAATTTAGTTGAAATAGACAGTTTTTGCATGAAAACTCATTCCTGGTGGAACTTCATAGCAAAGTACAAAGTTCGTTTTGGATGGACAAAGTTAGTTGAAATAGACAGTTTTTGCATGAAAACTCATTCCTGGTGGAACTTCATAGCAAAGTACAAAGTTCGTTTTGGATGGACGAATTAAGTTGAAATAGACAGTTTTTGTATGAAAACTTATTCCTGGTGGAACTTCATAGCAAAGTACAAAGTTCGAATCAGATGGACGAATTAAGTTGAAATAGACAGTTTTTGCATGAAAACTCATTCCTGGTGGAACTTCATAGCAAAGTACAAAGTTCGTTTTGGATGGACGAATTAAGTTGAAATAGACAGTTTTTGCATGAAAACTCATTCCTGGTGGAACTTCATAGCAAAGTACAAAGTTCGTTTTGGATGGATCAATTAAGTTGAAATAGACAGTTTTTGCATGAAAACTCATTCCTGGTGGAACTTCATAGCAAAGTACAAAGTTCGTTTTGGATGGATCAATTTAGTTGAAATAGATAGTTTTTGCATGAAAACTCATTCCTGGTGGAACTTCATAGCAAAGTACAAAGTTCGTTTTGGATGGACAAAGTTAGTTGAAATAGACAGTTTTTGCATAAAAACTCATTCCTGGTGGAACTTCATAGCAAAGTACAAAGTTCGTTTTGGATGGATCAATTTAGTTGAAATAGACAGTTTTTGCATGAAAACTCATTCCTGGTGGAACTTCATAGCAAAGTACAAAGTTCGTTTTGGATGGACGAATTAAGTTGAAATAGACAGTTTTTGTATGAAAACTCATTCCTGGTGGAACTTCATAGCAAAGTACAAAGTTCGAATCAGATGGACGAATTAAGTTGAAATAGACAGTTTTTGCATGAAAACTCATTCCTGGTAGAACTTCATAGCAAAGTACAAAGTTCGTTTTAGATGGACAAAGTTAGTTGAAATGGACAGTTTTGGCATGGAAACTCATTCCTGGTGGAACTTCAAAGCAAAGTACAAAGTTCATTTTGGATGGATCAATTTAGTTGAAATAGACAGTTTTTTGCATGAAAACTCATTCCTGGTGGAACTTCATAGCAAAGTACAAAGTTCGTTTTGGATGGATCAATTTAGTTGAAATAGACAGTTTTTGCATGAAAACTCATTCCTGGTGGAACTTCATAGCAAAGTACAAAGTTCGTTTTGCATGGATCAATTTAGTTGAAATAGACAGTTTTTGCATGAAAACTCATTCCTGGTGGAACTTCATAGCAAAGTACAAAGTTCGTTTTGGATGGACGAATTAAGTTGAAATAGACAGTTTTTGTATGAAAACTCATTCCTGGTGGAACTTCATAGCAAAGTACAAAGTTCGTTTTGGATGGACGAATTAAGTTGAAATAGACAGTTTTTGTATGAAAACTCATTCCTGGTGGAACTTCATAGCAAAGTACAAAGTTCGAATCAGATGGACAAAGTTAGTTGAAATAGACAGTTTTTGCATGAAAACTCATTCCTGGTGGAACTTCATAGCAAAGTACAAAGTTCGTTTTGGATGGACAAAGTTAGTTGAAATAGACAGTTTTTGCATGAAAACTCATTCCTGGTGGAACTTCATAGCAAAGTACAAAGTTCGTTTTGGATGGACAAAGTTAGTTGAAATAGACAGTTTTTGCATAAAAACTCATTCCTGGTGGAACTTCATAGCAAAGTACAAAGTTCGTTTTGGATGGATCAATTTAGTTGAAATAGACAGTTTTTGCATGAAAACTCATTCCTGGTGGAACTTCATAGCAAAGTACAAAGTTCGTTTTGGATGGACAAAGTTAGTTGAAATAGACAGTTTTTGCATGAAAACTCATTCCTGGTGGAACTTCATAGCAAAGTACAAAGTTCGTTTTGGATGGACGAATTAAGTTGAAATAGACAGTTTTTGTATGAAAACTCATTCCTGGTGGAACTTCATAGCAAAGTACAAAGTTCGAATCAGATGGACAAAGTTAGTTGAAATAGACAGTTTTTGCATGAAAACTCATTCCTGGTGGAACTTCATAGCAAAGTACAAAGTTCGTTTTGGATGGACAAAGTTAGTTGAAATAGACAGTTTTTGCATGAAAACTCATTCCTGGTGGAACTTCATAGCAAAGTACAAAGTTCGTTTTGGATGGACAAAGTTAGTTGAAATAGACAGTTTTTGCATAAAAACTCATTCCTGGTGGAACTTCATAGCAAAGTACAAAGTTCGTTTTGGATGGATCAATTTAGTTGAAATAGACAGTTTTTGCATGAAAACTCATTCCTGGTGGAACTTCATAGCAAAGTACAAAGTTCGTTTTGGATGGACAAAGTTAGTTGAAATAGACAGTTTTTGCATGAAAACTCATTCCTGGTGGAACTTCATAGCAAAGTACAAAGTTCGTTTTGGATGGACGAATTAAGTTGAAATAGACAGTTTTTGTATGAAAACTCATTCCTGGTGGAACTTCATAGCAAAGTACAAAGTTCGAATCAGATGGACAAAGTTAGTTGAAATAGACAGTTTTTGCATGAAAACTCATTCCTGGTGGAACTTCATAGCAAAGTACAAAGTTCGTTTTGGATGGACAAAGTTAGTTGAAATAGACAGTTTTTGCATGAAAACTCATTCCTGGTGGAACTTCATAGCAAAGTACAAAGTTCGTTTTGGATGGATCAATTTAGTTGAAATAGACAGTTTTTGCATGAAAACTCATTCCTGGTGGAACTTCATAGCAAAGTACAAAGTTCGTTTTGGATGGACAAAGTTAGTTGAAATAGACAGTTTTTGTATGAAAACTCATTCCTGGTGGAACTTCATAGCAAAGTACAAAGTTCGAATCAGATGGACGAATTAAGTTGAAATAGACAGTTTTTGCATGAAAACTCATTCCTGGTGGAACTTCATAGCAAAGTACAAAGTTCGTTTTGGATGGACAAAGTTAGTTGAAATAGACAGTTTTTGCATGAAAACTCATTCCTGGTGGAACTTCATAGCAAAGTACAAAGTTCGTTTTGGATGGACGAATTAAGTTGAAATAGACAGTTTTTGTATGAAAACTCATTCCTGGTGGAACTTCATAGCAAAGTACAAAGTTCGAATCAGATGGACAAAGTTAGTTGAAATAGACAGTTTTTGCATGAAAACTCATTCCTGGTGGAACTTCATAGCAAAGTACAAAGTTCGTTTTGGATGGATCAATTTAGTTGAAATAGACAGTTTTTGCATGAAAACTCATTCCTGGTGGAACTTCATAGCAAAGTACAAAGTTCGTTTTGGATGGACAAAGTTAGTTGAAATAGACAGTTTTTGCATAAAAACTCATTCCTGGTGGAACTTCATAGCAAAGTACAAAGTTCGTTTTGGATGGATCAATTTAGTTGAAATAGACAGTTTTTGCATGAAAACTCATTCCTGGTGGAACTTCATAGCAAAGTACAAAGTTCGTTTTGGATGGACGAATTAAGTTGAAATAGACAGTTTTTGTATGAAAACTTATTCCTGGTGGAACTTCATAGCAAAGTACAAAGTTCGAATCAGATGGACGAATTAAGTTGAAATAGACAGTTTTTGCATGAAAACTCATTCCTGGTGGAACTTCATAGCAAAGTACAAAGTTCGTTTTGGATGGACAAAGTTAGTTGAAATAGACAGTTTTTGTATGAAAACTCATTCCTGGTGGAACTTCATAGCAAAGTACAAAGTTCGTTTTGGATGGATCAATTTAGTTGAAATAGAAAGTTTTTGCATGAAAACTCATTCCTGGTGGAACTTCATAGCAAAGTACAAAGTTCGTTTTGGATGGATCAATTTAGTTGAAATAGATAGTTTTTGCATGAAAACTCATTCCTGGTGGAACTTCATAGCAAAGTACAAAGTTCGTTTTGGATGGACAAAGTTAGTTGAAATAGACAGTTTTTGCATAAAAACTCATTCCTGGTGGAACTTCATAGCAAAGTACAAAGTTCGTTTTGGATGGATCAATTTAGTTGAAATAGACAGTTTTTGCATGAAAACTCATTCCTGGTGGAACTTCATAGCAAAGTACAAAGTTCGTTTTGGATGGACGAATTAAGTTGAAATAGACAGTTTTTGTATGAAAACTCATTCCTGGTGGAACTTCATAGCAAAGTACAAAGTTCGAATCAGATGGACGAATTAAGTTGAAATAGACAGTTTTTGCATGAAAACTCATTCCTGGTGGAACTTCATAGCAAAGTACAAAGTTCGTTTTGGATGGACAAAGTTAGTTGAAATAGACAGTTTTTGTATGAAAACTCATTCCTGGTGGAACTTCATAGCAAAGTACAAAGTTCGTTTTGGATGGATCAATTTAGTTGAAATAGACAGTTTTTGCATGAAAACTCATTCCTGGTGGAACTTCATAGCAAAGTACAAAGTTCGTTTTGGATGGACGAATTAAGTTGAAATAGACAGTTTTTGCATGAAAACTCATTCCTGGTAGAACTTCATAGCAAAGTACAAAGTTCGTTTTAGATGGACAAAGTTAGTTGAAATAGACAGTTTTTGCATGAAAACTCATTCCTGGTGGAACTTCATAGCAAAGTACAAAGTTCGTTTTGGATGGATCAATTTAGTTGAAATAGACAGTTAGTTGAAATAGACAGTTTTTGCATAAAAACTCATTCCTGGTGGAACTTCATAGCAAAGTACAAAGTTCGTTTTGGATGGACAAAGTTAGTTGAAATAGACAGTTTTTGCATAAAAACTCATTCCTGGTGGAACTTCATAGCAAAGTACAAAGTTCGTTTTGGATGGATCAATTTAGTTGAAATAGACAGTTTTTGCATGAAAACTCATTCCTGGTGGAACTTCATAGCAAAGTACAAAGTTCGTTTTGGATGGACAAAGTTAGTTGAAATAGACAGTTTTTGCATAAAAACTCATTCCTGGTGGAACTTCATAGCAAAGTACAAAGTTCGTTTTGGATGGATCAATTTAGTTGAAATAGACAGTTTTTGCATGAAAACTCATTCCTGGTGGAACTTCATAGCAAAGTACAAAGTTCGTTTTGGATGGACAAAGTTAGTTGAAATAGACAGTTTTTGCATGAAAACTCATTCCTGGTGGAACTTCATAGCAAAGTACAAAGTTCGTTTTGGATGGACAAAGTTAGTTGAAATAGACAGTTTTTGCATGAAAACTCATTCCTGGTGGAACTTCATAGCAAAGTACAAAGTTCGTTTTGGATGGACGAATTAAGTTGAAATAGACAGTTTTTGCATGAAAACTCATTCCTGGTGGAACTTCATAGCAAAGTACAAAGTTCGTTTTGGATGGATCAATTTAGTTGAAATAGACAGTTTTTGCATGAAAACTCATTCCTGGTGGAACTTCATAGCAAAGTACAAAGTTCGTTTTGGATGGACAAAGTTAGTTGAAATAGACAGTTTTTGCATGAAAACTCATTCCTGGTGGAACTTCATAGCAAAGTACAAAGTTCGTTTTGGATGGACGAATTAAGTTGAAATAGACAGTTTTTGTATGAAAACTTATTCCTGGTGGAACTTCATAGCAAAGTACAAAGTTCGAATCAGATGGACGAATTAAGTTGAAATAGACAGTTTTTGCATGAAAACTCATTCCTGGTGGAACTTCATAGCAAAGTACAAAGTTCGTTTTGGATGGACGAATTAAGTTGAAATAGACAGTTTTTGCATGAAAACTCATTCCTGGTGGAACTTCATAGCAAAGTACAAAGTTCGTTTTGGATGGATCAATTAAGTTGAAATAGACAGTTTTTGCATGAAAACTCATTCCTGGTGGAACTTCATAGCAAAGTACAAAGTTCGTTTTGGATGGATCAATTTAGTTGAAATAGATAGTTTTTGCATGAAAACTCATTCCTGGTGGAACTTCATAGCAAAGTACAAAGTTCGTTTTGGATGGACAAAGTTAGTTGAAATAGACAGTTTTTGCATAAAAACTCATTCCTGGTGGAACTTCATAGCAAAGTACAAAGTTCGTTTTGGATGGATCAATTTAGTTGAAATAGACAGTTTTTGCATGAAAACTCATTCCTGGTGGAACTTCATAGCAAAGTACAAAGTTCGTTTTGGATGGACGAATTAAGTTGAAATAGACAGTTTTTGTATGAAAACTCATTCCTGGTGGAACTTCATAGCAAAGTACAAAGTTCGAATCAGATGGACGAATTAAGTTGAAATAGACAGTTTTTGCATGAAAACTCATTCCTGGTAGAACTTCATAGCAAAGTACAAAGTTCGTTTTAGATGGACAAAGTTAGTTGAAATGGACAGTTTTTGCATGAAAACTCATTCCTGGTGGAACTTCATAGCAAAGTACAAAGTTCGTTTTGGATGGATCAATTTAGTTGAAATAGACAGTTTTTGCATGAAAACTCATTCCTGGTGGAACTTCATAGCAAAGTACAAAGTTCGTTTTGGATGGATCAATTTAGTTGAAATAGACAGTTTTTGCATGAAAACTCATTCCTGGTGGAACTTCATAGCAAAGTACAAAGTTCGTTTTGGATGGACAAAGTTAGTTGAAATAGACAGTTTTTGCATAAAAACTCATTCCTGGTGGAACTTCATAGCAAAGTACAAAGTTCGTTTTGGATGGACAAAGTTAGTTGAAATAGACAGTTTTTGCATAAAAACTCATTCCTGGTGGAACTTCATAGCAAAGTACAAAGTTCGTTTTGGATGGATCAATTTAGTTGAAATAGACAGTTTTTGCATGAAAACTCATTCCTGGTGGAACTTCATAGCAAAGTACAAAGTTCGTTTTGGATGGACAAAGTTAGTTGAAATAGACAGTTTTTGCATGAAAACTCATTCCTGGTGGAACTTCATAGCAAAGTACAAAGTTCGTTTTGGATGGATCAATTTAGTTGAAATAGACAGTTTTTGCATGAAAACTCATTCCTGGTGGAACTTCATAGCAAAGTACAAAGTTCGTTTTGGATGGACGAATTAAGTTGAAATAGACAGTTTTTGTATGAAAACTCATTCCTGGTGGAACTTCATAGCAAAGTACAAAGTTCGTTTTGGATGGATCAATTTAGTTGAAATAGACAGTTTTTGCATGAAAACTCATTCCTGGTGGAACTTCATAGCAAAGTACAAAGTTCGTTTTGGATGGATCAATTTAGTTGAAATAGACAGTTTTTGCATGAAAACTCATTCCTGGTGGAACTTCATAGCAAAGTACAAAGTTCGTTTTGGATGGACAAAGTTAGTTGAAATAGACAGTTTTTGCATAAAAACTCATTCCTGGTGGAACTTCATAGCAAAGTACAAAGTTCGTTTTGGATGGATCAATTTAGTTGAAATAGACAGTTTTTGCATGAAAACTCATTCCTGGTGGAACTTCATAGCAAAGTACAAAGTTCGTTTTGGATGGACAAAGTTAGTTGAAATAGACAGTTTTTGCATGAAAACTCATTCCTGGTGGAACTTCATAGCAAAGTACAAAGTTCGTTTTGGATGGACAAAGTTAGTTGAAATAGACAGTTTTTGCATAAAAACTCATTCCTGGTGGAACTTCATAGCAAAGTACAAAGTTCGTTTTGGATGGATCAATTTAGTTGAAATAGACAGTTTTTGCATGAAAACTCATTCCTGGTGGAACTTCATAGCAAAGTACAAAGTTCGTTTTGGATGGACAAAGTTAGTTGAAATAGACAGTTTTTGCATGAAAACTCATTCCTGGTGGAACTTCATAGCAAAGTACAAAGTTCGTTTTGGATGGACGAATTAAGTTGAAATAGACAGTTTTTGCATGAAAACTCATTCCTGGTGGAACTTCATAGCAAAGTACAAAGTTCGAATCAGATGGACAAAGTTAGTTGAAATAGACAGTTTTTGCATGAAAACTCATTCCTGGTGGAACTTCATAGCAAAGTACAAAGTTCGTTTTGGATGGATCAATTTAGTTGAAATAGACAGTTTTTGCATGAAAACTCATTCCTGGTGGAACTTCATAGCAAAGTACAAAGTTCGTTTTGGATGGACAAAGTTAGTTGAAATAGACAGTTTTTGTATGAAAACTCATTCCTGGTGGAACTTCATAGCAAAGTACAAAGTTCGAATCAGATGGACGAATTAAGTTGAAATAGACAGTTTTTGCATGAAAACTCATTCCTGGTGGAACTTCATAGCAAAGTACAAAGTTCGTTTTGGATGGACAAAGTTAGTTGAAATAGACAGTTTTTGCATGAAAACTCATTCCTGGTGGAACTTCATAGCAAAGTACAAAGTTCGTTTTGGATGGACGAATTAAGTTGAAATAGACAGTTTTTGTATGAAAACTCATTCCTGGTGGAACTTCATAGCAAAGTACAAAGTTCGAATCAGATGGACAAAGTTAGTTGAAATAGACAGTTTTTGCATGAAAACTCATTCCTGGTGGAACTTCATAGCAAAGTACAAAGTTCGTTTTGGATGGACAAAGTTAGTTGAAATAGACAGTTTTTGTATGAAAACTCATTCCTGGTGGAACTTCATAGCAAAGTACAAAGTTCGTTTTGGATGGATCAATTTAGTTGAAATAGACAGTTTTTGCATGAAAACTCATTCCTGGTGGAACTTCATAGCAAAGTACAAAGTTCGTTTTGGATGGACAAAGTTAGTTGAAATAGACAGTTTTTGCATGAAAACTCATTCCTGGTGGAACTTCATAGCAAAGTACAAAGTTCGTTTTGGATGGATCAATTTAGTTGAAATAGACAGTTTTTGCATGAAAACTCATTCCTGGTGGAACTTCATAGCAAAGTACAAAGTTCGTTTTGGATGGACAAAGTTAGTTGAAATAGACAGTTTTTGCATGAAAACTCATTCCTGGTGGAACTTCATAGCAAAGTACAAAGTTCGTTTTGGATGGACGAATTAAGTTGAAATAGACAGTTTTTGTATGAAAACTCATTCCTGGTGGAACTTCATAGCAAAGTACAAAGTTCGAATCAGATGGACAAAGTTAGTTGAAATAGACAGTTTTTGCATGAAAACTCATTCCTGGTGGAACTTCATAGCAAAGTACAAAGTTCGTTTTGGATGGATCAATTTAGTTGAAATAGACAGTTTTTGCATGAAAACTCATTCCTGGTGGAACTTCATAGCAAAGTACAAAGTTCGTTTTGGATGGACAAAGTTAGTTGAAATAGACAGTTTTTGTATGAAAACTCATTCCTGGTGGAACTTCATAGCAAAGTACAAAGTTCGAATCAGATGGACGAATTAAGTTGAAATAGACAGTTTTTGCATGAAAACTCATTCCTGGTGGAACTTCATAGCAAAGTACAAAGTTCGTTTTGGATGGACAAAGTTAGTTGAAATAGACAGTTTTTGCATGAAAACTCATTCCTGGTGGAACTTCATAGCAAAGTACAAAGTTCGTTTTGGATGGACGAATTAAGTTGAAATAGACAGTTTTTGTATGAAAACTCATTCCTGGTGGAACTTCATAGCAAAGTACAAAGTTCGAATCAGATGGACAAAGTTAGTTGAAATAGACAGTTTTTGCATGAAAACTCATTCCTGGTGGAACTTCATAGCAAAGTACAAAGTTCGTTTTGGATGGACAAAGTTAGTTGAAATAGACAGTTTTTGTATGAAAACTCATTCCTGGTGGAACTTCATAGCAAAGTACAAAGTTCGTTTTGGATGGATCAATTTAGTTGAAATAGACAGTTTTTGCATGAAAACTCATTCCTGGTGGAACTTCATAGCAAAGTACAAAGTTCGTTTTGGATGGACAAAGTTAGTTGAAATAGACAGTTTTTGCATGAAAACTCATTCCTGGTGGAACTTCATAGCAAAGTACAAAGTTCGTTTTGGATGGATCAATTTAGTTGAAATAGACAGTTTTTGCATGAAAACTCATTCCTGGTGGAACTTCATAGCAAAGTACAAAGTTCGTTTTGGATGGACAAAGTTAGTTGAAATAGACAGTTTTTGCATGAAAACTCATTCCTGGTGGAACTTCATAGCAAAGTACAAAGTTCGTTTTGGATGGACGAATTAAGTTGAAATAGACAGTTTTTGTATGAAAACTCATTCCTGGTGGAACTTCATAGCAAAGTACAAAGTTCGAATCAGATGGACAAAGTTAGTTGAAATAGACAGTTTTTGCATGAAAACTCATTCCTGGTGGAACTTCATAGCAAAGTACAAAGTTCGTTTTGGATGGACAAAGTTAGTTGAAATAGACAGTTTTTGCATGAAAACTCATTCCTGGTGGAACTTCATAGCAAAGTACAAAGTTCGTTTTGGATGGACGAATTAAGTTGAAATAGACAGTTTTTGTATGAAAACTCATTCCTGGTGGAACTTCATAGCAAAGTACAAAGTTCGAATCAGATGGACGAATTAAGTTGAAATAGACAGTTTTTGCATGAAAACTCATTCCTGGTGGAACTTCATAGCAAAGTACAAAGTTCGTTTTGGATGGATCAATTTAGTTGAAATAGACAGTTTTTGCATGAAAACTCATTCCTGGTGGAACTTCATAGCAAAGTACAAAGTTCGTTTTGGATGGATCAATTTAGTTGAAATAGACAGTTTTTGCATGAAAACTCATTCCTGGTGGAACTTCATAGCAAAGTACAAAGTTCGTTTTGGATGGACAAAGTTAGTTGAAATAGACAGTTTTTGCATGAAAACTCATTCCTGGTGGAACTTCATAGCAAAGTACAAAGTTCGTTTTGGATGGATCAATTTAGTTGAAATAGACAGTTTTTGTATGAAAACTCATTCCTGGTGGAACTTCATAGCAAAGTACAAAGTTCGTTTTGGATGGACAAATTAAGTTGAAATAGACAGTTTTTGTATGAAAACTCATTCCTGGTGGAACTTCATAGCAAAGTACAAAGTTCGAATCAGATGGACGAATTAAGTTGAAATAGACAGTTTTTGCATGAAAACTCATTCCTGGTAGAACTTCATAGCAAAGTACAAAGTTCGTTTTAGATGGACAAAGTTAGTTGAAATAGACAGTTTTTGCATGAAAACTCATTCCTGGTGGAACTTCATAGCAAAGTACAAAGTTCGTTTTGGATGGATCAATTTAGTTGAAATAGACAGTTTTTGCATGAAAACTCATTCCTGGTGGAACTTCATAGCAAAGTACAAAGTTCGTTTTGGATGGACAAAGTTAGTTGAAATAGACAGTTTTTGCATGAAAACTCATTCCTGGTGGAACTTCATAGCAAAGTACAAAGTTCGTTTTGGATGGATCAATTTAGTTGAAATAGACAGTTTTGCATGAAAACTCATTCCTGGTGGAACTTCATAGCAAAGTACAAAGTTCGTTTTGGATGGACAAAGTTAGTTGAAATAGACAGTTTTTGCATAAAAACTCATTCCTGGTGGAACTTCATAGCAAAGTACAAAGTTAGTTTTGGATGGACAAAGTTAGTTGAAATAGACAGTTTTTGCATAAAAACTCATTCCTGGTGGAACTTCATAGCGTAGTACAAAGTTCGTTTTGGATGGATCAATTTAGTTGAAATAGACAGTTTTTGCATGAAAACTCATTCCTGGTGGAACTTCATAGCAAAGTACAAAGTTCGTTTTGGATGGATCAATTTAGTTGAAATAGACAGTTTTTGCATGAAAACTCATTCCTGGTGGAACTTCATAGCAAAGTACAAAGTTCGTTTTGGATGGACGAATTAAGTTGAAATAGACAGTTTTTGTATGAAAACTCATTCCTGGTGGAACTTCATAGCAAAGTACAAAGTTCGAATCAGATGGACGAATTAAGTTGAAATAGACAGTTTTTGCATGAAAACTCATTCCTGGTGGAACTTCATAGCAAAGTACAAAGTTCGTTTTGGATGGACAAAGTTAGTTGAAATAGACAGTTTTTGTATGAAAACTCATTCCTGGTGGAACTTCATAGCAAAGTACAAAGTTCGTTTTGGATGGATCAATTTAGTTGAAATAGACAGTTTTTGCATGAAAACTCATTCCTGGTGGAACTTCATAGCAAAGTACAAAGTTCGTTTTGGATGGATCAATTTAGTTGAAATAGATAGTTTTTGCATGAAAACTCATTCCTGGTGGAACTTCATAGCAAAGTACAAAGTTCGTTTTGGATGGACAAAGTTAGTTGAAATAGACAGTTTTTGCATAAAAACTCATTCCTGGTGGAACTTCATAGCAAAGTACAAAGTTCGTTTTGGATGGATCAATTTAGTTGAAATAGACAGTTTTTGCATGAAAACTCATTCCTGGTGGAACTTCATAGCAAAGTACAAAGGTTCGTTTTGGATGGACGAATTAAGTTGAAATGGACAGTTTTTGTATGAAAACTCATTCTGGTGGAACTTCATAGCAAAGTACAAAGTTCGAATCAGATGGACGAATTAAGTTGAAATAGACAGTTTTTGCATGAAAACTCATTCCTGGTGGAACTTCATAGCAAAGTACAAAGTTCGTTTTGGATGGATCAATTTAGTTGAAATAGATAGTTTTTGCATGAAAACTCATTCTGGTGGAACTTCATAGCAAAGTACAAGTTCGTTTTAGATGGACAAAGTTAGTTGAAATAGACAGTTTTTGTATGAAAACTCATTCCTGGTGGAACTTCATAGCAAAGTACAAAGTTCGTTTTGGATGGACGAATTAAGTTGAAATAGACAGTTTTTGCATGAAAACTCATTCCTGGTGGAACTTCATAGCAAAGTACAAAGTTCGTTTTGGATGGACGAATTAAGTTGAAATAGACAGTTTTTGCATGAAAACTCATTCCTGGTGGAACTTCATAGCAAAGTACAAAGTTCGTTTTGGATGGACAAAGTTAGTTGAAATAGACAGTTTTTGTATGAAAACTCATTCCTGGTGGAACTTCATAGCAAAGTACAAAGTTCGTTTTGGATGGATCAATTTAGTTGAAATAGACAGTTTTTGCATGAAAACTCATTCCTGGTGGAACTTCATAGCAAAGTACAAAGTTCGTTTTGGATGGACGAATTAAGTTGAAATAGACAGTTTTTGTATGAAAACTCATTCCTGGTGGAACTTCATAGCAAAGTACAAAGTTCGAATCAGATGGACGAATTAAGTTGAAATAGACAGTTTTTGCATGAAAACTCATTCCTGGTGGAACTTCATAGCAAAGTACAAAGTTCGTTTTGGATGGACAAAGTTAGTTGAAATAGACAGTTTTTGTATGAAAACTCATTTCCTGGTGGAACTTCATAGCAAAGTACAAAGTTCGTTTTGGATGGATCAATTTAGTTGAAATAGACAGTTTTTGCATGAAAACTCATTCCTGGTGGAACTTCATAGCAAAGTACAAAGTTCGTTTTGGATGGATCAATTTAGTTGAAATAGATAGTTTTTGCATGAAAACTCATTCCTGGTGGAACTTCATAGCAAAGTACAAAGTTCGTTTTGGATGGACAAAGTTAGTTGAAATAGACAGTTTTTGCATAAAAACTCATTCCTGGTGGAACTTCATAGCAAAGTACAAAGTTCGTTTTGGATGGATCAATTTAGTTGAAATAGACAGTTTTTGCATGAAAACTCATTCCTGGTGGAACTTCATAGCAAAGTACAAAGTTCGTTTTGGATGGACGAATTAAGTTGAAATGGACAGTTTTTGTATGAAAACTCATTCCTGGTGGAACTTCATAGCAAAGTACAAAGTTCGAATCAGATGGACGAATTAAGTTGAAATAGACAGTTTTTGCATGAAAACTCATTCCTGGTGGAACTTCATAGCAAAGTACAAAGTTCGTTTTGGATGGATCAATTTAGTTGAAATAGATAGTTTTTGCATGAAAACTCATTCCTGGTGGAACTTCATAGCAAAGTACAAAGTTCGTTTTGGATGGACAAAGTTAGTTGAAATAGACAGTTTTTGCATGAAAACTCATTCCTGGTGGAACTTCATAGCAAAGTACAAAGTTCGTTTTGGATGGACGAATTAAGTTGAAATAGACAGTTTTTGTATGAAAACTCATTCCTGGTGGAACTTCATAGCAAAGTACAAAGTTCGAATCAGATGGACAAAGTTAGTTGAAATAGACAGTTTTTGCATGAAAACTCATTCCTGGTGGAACTTCATAGCAAAGTACAAAGTTCGTTTTGGATGGACAAAGTTAGTTGAAATAGACAGTTTTTGTATGAAAACTCATTCCTGGTGGAACTTCATAGCAAAGTACAAAGTTCGTTTTGGATGGATCAATTTAGTTGAAATAGACAGTTTTTGCATGAAAACTCATTCCTGGTGGAACTTCATAGCAAAGTACAAAGTTCGTTTTGGATGGACAAAGTTAGTTGAAATAGACAGTTTTTGCATGAAAACTCATTCCTGGTGGAACTTCATAGCAAAGTACAAAGTTCGTTTTGGATGGATCAATTTAGTTGAAATAGACAGTTTTTGCATGAAAACTCATTCCTGGTGGAACTTCATAGCAAAGTACAAAGTTCGTTTTGGATGGACAAAGTTAGTTGAAATAGACAGTTTTTGCATGAAAACTCATTCCTGGTGGAACTTCATAGCAAAGTACAAAGTTCGTTTTGGATGGACGAATTAAGTTGAAATAGACAGTTTTTGTATGAAAACTCATTCCTGGTGGAACTTCATAGCAAAGTACAAAGTTCGAATCAGATGGACAAAGTTAGTTGAAATAGACAGTTTTTGCATGAAAACTCATTCCTGGTGGAACTTCATAGCAAAGTACAAAGTTCGTTTTGGATGGACAAAGTTAGTTGAAATAGACAGTTTTTGCATGAAAACTCATTCCTGGTGGAACTTCATAGCAAAGTACAAAGTTCGTTTTGGATGGACGAATTAAGTTGAAATAGACAGTTTTTGTATGAAAACTCATTCCTGGTGGAACTTCATAGCAAAGTACAAAGTTCGAATCAGATGGACGAATTAAGTTGAAATAGACAGTTTTTGCATGAAAACTCATTCCTGGTGGAACTTCATAGCAAAGTACAAAGTTCGTTTTGGATGGATCAATTTAGTTGAAATAGACAGTTTTTGCATGAAAACTCATTCCTGGTGGAACTTCATAGCAAAGTACAAAGTTCGTTTTGGATGGATCAATTTAGTTGAAATAGACAGTTTTTGCATGAAAACTCATTCCTGGTGGAACTTCATAGCAAAGTACAAAGTTCGTTTTGGATGGACAAAGTTAGTTGAAATAGACAGTTTTTGCATGAAAACTCATTCCTGGTGGAACTTCATAGCAAAGTACAAAGTTCGTTTTGGATGGATCAATTTAGTTGAAATAGACAGTTTTTGTATGAAAACTCATTCCTTGTGGAACTTCATAGCAAAGTACAAAGTTCGTTTTGGATGGACAAATTAAGTTGAAATAGACAGTTTTTGTATGAAAACTCATTCCTGGTGGAACTTCATAGCAAAGTACAAAGTTCGAATCAGATGGACGAATTAAGTTGAAATAGACAGTTTTTGCATGAAAACTCATTCCTGGTAGAACTTCATAGCAAAGTACAAAGTTCGTTTTAGATGGACAAAGTTAGTTGAAATAGACAGTTTTTGCATGAAAACTCATTCCTGGTGGAACTTCATAGCAAAGTACAAAGTTCGTTTTGGATGGATCAATTTAGTTGAAATAGACAGTTTTTGCATGAAAACTCATTCCTGGTGGAACTTCATAGCAAAGTACAAAGTTCGTTTTGGATGGACAAAGTTAGTTGAAATAGACAGTTTTTGCATGAAAACTCATTCCTGGTGGAACTTCATAGCAAAGTACAAAGTTCGTTTTGGATGGATCAATTTAGTTGAAATAGACAGTTTTGCATGAAAACTCATTCCTGGTGGAACTTCATAGCAAAGTACAAAGTTCGTTTTGGATGGACAAAGTTAGTTGAAATAGACAGTTTTTGCATAAAAACTCATTCCTGGTGGAACTTCATAGCAAAGTACAAAGTTAGTTTTGGATGGACAAAGTTAGTTGAAATAGACAGTTTTTGCATAAAAACTCATTCCTGGTGGAACTTCATAGCGTAGTACAAAGTTCGTTTTGGATGGATCAATTTAGTTGAAATAGACAGTTTTTGCATGAAAACTCATTCCTGGTGGAACTTCATAGCAAAGTACAAAGTTCGTTTTGGATGGATCAATTTAGTTGAAATAGACAGTTTTTGCATGAAAACTCATTCCTGGTGGAACTTCATAGCAAAGTACAAAGTTCGTTTTGGATGGACGAATTAAGTTGAAATAGACAGTTTTTGTATGAAAACTCATTCCTGGTGGAACTTCATAGCAAAGTACAAAGTTCGAATCAGATGGACGAATTAAGTTGAAATAGACAGTTTTTGCATGAAAACTCATTCCTGGTGGAACTTCATAGCAAAGTACAAAGTTCGTTTTGGATGGACAAAGTTAGTTGAAATAGACAGTTTTTGTATGAAAACTCATTCCTGGTGGAACTTCATAGCAAAGTACAAAGTTCGTTTTGGATGGATCAATTTAGTTGAAATAGACAGTTTTTGCATGAAAACTCATTCCTGGTGGAACTTCATAGCAAAGTACAAAGTTCGTTTTGGATGGATCAATTTAGTTGAAATAGATAGTTTTTGCATGAAAACTCATTCCTGGTGGAACTTCATAGCAAAGTACAAAGTTCGTTTTGGATGGACAAAGTTAGTTGAAATAGACAGTTTTTGCATAAAAACTCATTCCTGGTGGAACTTCATAGCAAAGTACAAAGTTCGTTTTGGATGGATCAATTTAGTTGAAATAGACAGTTTTTGCATGAAAACTCATTCCTGGTGGAACTTCATAGCAAAGTACAAAGTTCGTTTTGGATGGACGAATTAAGTTGAAATGGACAGTTTTTGTATGAAAACTCATTCCTGGTGGAACTTCATAGCAAAGTACAAAGTTCGAATCAGATGGACGAATTAAGTTGAAATAGACAGTTTTTGCATGAAAACTCATTCCTGGTGGAACTTCATAGCAAAGTACAAAGTTCGTTTTGGATGGATCAATTTAGTTGAAATAGATAGTTTTTGCATGAAAACTCATTCCTGGTGGAACTTCATAGCAAAGTACAAAGTTCGTTTTAGATGGACAAAGTTAGTTGAAATAGACAGTTTTTGTATGAAAACTCATTCCTGGTGGAACTTCATAGCAAAGTACAAAGTTCGTTTTGGATGGACGAATTAAGTTGAAATAGACAGTTTTTGCATGAAAACTCATTCCTGGTGGAACTTCATAGCAAAGTACAAAGTTCGTTTTGGATGGACGAATTAAGTTGAAATAGACAGTTTTTGCATGAAAACTCATTCCTGGTGGAACTTCATAGCAAAGTACAAAGTTCGTTTTGGATGGATCAATTTAGTTGAAATAGACAGTTTTTGCATGAAAACTCATTCCTGGTGGAACTTCATAGCAAAGTACAAAGTTCGTTTTGGATGGACAAAGTTAGTTGAAATAGACAGTTTTTGCATGAAAACTCATTCCTGGTGGAACTTCATAGCAAAGTACAAAGTTCGTTTTGGATGGATCAATTTAGTTGAAATAGACAGTTTTTGCATGAAAACTCATTCCTGGTGGAACTTCATAGCAAAGTACAAAGTTCGTTTTGGATGGACAAAGTTAGTTGAAATAGACAGTTTTTGCATGAAAACTCATTCCTGGTGGAACTTCATAGCAAAGTACAAAGTTTGTTTTGGATGGACGAATTAAGTTGAAATCGACAGTTTTTGTATGAAAACTCATTCCTGGTGGAACTTCATAGCAAAGTACAAAGTTCGTTTTGGATGGACAAAGTTAGTTGAAATAGACAGTTTTTGCATGAAAACTCATTCCTGGTGGAACTTCATAGCAAAGTAAAAAGTTCTTTTTGGATGGATCAATTTAGTTGAAATAGACAGTTCTTGCATGAAAACTCATTCCTGGTGGAACTTCATAGCAAAGTACAAAGTTCGTTTTGGATGGACAAAGTTAGTTGAAATAGACAGTTTTTGCATGAAAACTCATTCCTGGTGGAACTTCATAGCAAAGTACAAAGTTCGTTTTGGATGGACGAATTAAGTTGAAATAGACAGTTTTTGTATGAAAACTCATTCCTGGTGGAACTTCATAGCAAAGTACAAAGTTCGAATCAGATGGACGAATTAAGTTAAAATAGACAGTTTTTGCATGAAAACTCATTCCTGGTGGAACTTCATAGCAAAGTACAAAGTTCGTTTTGGATGGACAAAGTTAGTTGAAATAGACAGTTTTTGCATGAAAACTCATTCCTGGTGGAACTTCATAGCAAAGTACAAAGCTCGTTTTGGATGGATCAATTTAGTTGAAATAGACAGTTTTTGCATGAAAACTCATTCCTGGTGGAACTTCATAGCAAAGTACAAAGTTCGTTTTGGATGGATCAATTTAGTTGAAATAGACAGTTTTTGCATGAAAACTCATTCCTGGTGGAACTTCATAGCAAAGTACAAAGTTCGTTTTGGATGGATCAATTTAGTTGAAATAGACAGTTTTTGCATGAAAACTCATTCCTGGTGGAACTTCATAGCAAAGTACAAAGTTCGTTTTGGATGGATCAATTTAGTTGAAATAGACAGTTTTTGCATGAAAACTCATTCCTGGTGGAACTTCATAGCAAAGTACAAAGTTCGTTTTGGATGGACAAAGTTAGTTGAAATAGACAGTTTTTGCATAAAAACTCATTCCTGGTGGAACTTCATAGCAAAGTACAAAGTTCGTTTTGGATGGACAAAGTTAGTTGAAATAGACAGTTTTTGCATGAAAACTCATTCCTGGTGGAACTTCATAGCAAAGTAAAAAGTTCGTTTTGGATGGACAAAGTTAGTTGAAATAGACAGTTTTTGCATAAAAACTCATTCCTGGTGGAACTTCATAGCAAAGTACAAAGTTCGTTTTGGATGGATCAATTTAGTTGAAATAGACAGTTTTTGCATGAAAACTCATTCCTGGTGGAACTTCATAGCAAAGTACAAAGTTCGTTTTGGATGGACAAAGTTAGTTGAAATAGACAGTTTTTGCATAAAAACTCATTCCTGGTGGAACTTCATAGCAAAGTACAAAGTTCGTTTTGGATGGATCAATTTAGTTGAAATAGACAGTTTTTGCATGAAAACTCATTCCTGGTGGAACTTCATAGCAAAGTACAAAGTTCGTTTTGGATGGACAAAGTTAGTTGAAATAGACAGTTTTTGCATGAAAACTCATTCCTGGTGGAACTTCATAGCAAAGTACAAAGTTCGTTTTGGATGGACGAATTAAGTTGAAATAGACAGTTTTTGTATGAAAACTCATTCCTGGTGGAACTTCATAGCAAAGTACAAAGTTCGAATCAGATGGACAAAGTTAGTTGAAATAGACAGTTTTTGCATGAAAACTCATTCCTGGTGGAACTTCATAGCAAAGTACAAAGTTCGTTTTGGATGGACAAAGTTAGTTGAAATAGACAGTTTTTGCATGAAAACTCATTCCTGGTGGAACTTCATAGCAAAGTACAAAGTTCGTTTTGGATGGATCAATTTAGTTGAAATAGACAGTTTTTGCATGAAAACTCATTCCTGGTGGAACTTCATAGCAAAGTACAAAGTTCGTTTTGGATGGACAAAGTTAGTTGAAATAGACAGTTTTTGCATGAAAACTCATTCCTGGTGGAACTTCATAGCAAAGTACAAAGTTCGTTTTGGATGGACGAATTAAGTTGAAATAGACAGTTTTTGTATGAAAACTTATTCCTGGTGGAACTTCATAGCAAAGTACAAAGTTCGAATCAGATGGACGAATTAAGTTGAAATAGACAGTTTTTGCATGAAAACTCATTCCTGGTGGAACTTCATAGCAAAGTACAAAGTTCGTTTTGGATGGACAAAGTTAGTTGAAATAGACAGTTTTTGTATGAAAACTCATTCCTGGTGGAACTTCATAGCAAAGTACAAAGTTCGTTTTGGATGGATCAATTTAGTTGAAATAGACAGTTTTTGCATGAAAACTCATTCCTGGTGGAACTTCATAGCAAAGTACAAAGTTCGTTTTGGATGGATCAATTTAGTTGAAATAGATAGTTTTTGCATGAAAACTCATTCCTGGTGGAACTTCATAGCAAAGTACAAAGTTCGTTTTGGATGGACAAAGTTAGTTGAAATAGACAGTTTTTGCATAAAAACTCATTCCTGGTGGAACTTCATAGCAAAGTACAAAGTTCGTTTTGGATGGACGAATTAAGTTGAAATAGACAGTTTTTGTATGAAAACTCATTCCTGGTGGAACTTCATAGCAAAGTACAAAGTTCGAATCAGATGGACGAATTAAGTTGAAATAGACAGTTTTTGCATGAAAACTCATTCCTGGTAGAACTTCATAGCAAAGTACAAAGTTCGTTTTTGATGGACAAAGTTAGTTGAAATAGACAGTTTTTGCATGAAAACTCATTCCTGGTGGAACTTCATAGCAAAGTACAAAGTTCGTTTTGGATGGACAAAGTTAGTTGAAATAGACAGTTAGTTGAAATAGACAGTTTTTGCATAAAAACTCATTCCTGGTGGAACTTCATAGCAAAGTACAAAGTTCGTTTTGGATGGACAAAGTTAGTTGAAATAGACAGTTTTTGCATAAAAACTCATTCCTGGTGGAACTTCATAGCAAAGTACAAAGTTCGTTTTGGATGGATCAATTTAGTTGAAATAGACAGTTTTTGCATGAAAACTCATTCCTGGTGGAACTTCATAGCAAAGTACAAAGTTCGTTTTGGATGGACAAAGTTAGTTGAAATAGACAGTTTTTGCATGAAAACTCATTCCTGGTGGAACTTCATAGCAAAGTACAAAGTTCGTTTTGGATGGATCAATTTAGTTGAAATAGACAGTTTTTGCATGAAAACTCATTCCTGGTGGAACTTCATAGCAAAGTACAAAGTTCGTTTTGGATGGACAAAGTTAGTTGAAATAGACAGTTTTTGCATGAAAACTCATTCCTGGTGGAACTTCATAGCAAAGTACAAAGTTCGTTTTGGATGGACGAATTAAGTTGAAATAGACAGTTTTTGTATGAAAACTTATTCCTGGTGGAACTTCATAGCAAAGTACAAAGTTCGAATCAGATGGACGAATTAAGTTGAAATAGACAGTTTTTGCATGAAAACTCATTCCTGGTGGAACTTCATAGCAAAGTACAAAGTTCGTTTTGGATGGACAAAGTTAGTTGAAATAGACAGTTTTTGTATGAAAACTCATTCCTGGTGGAACTTCATAGCAAAGTACAAAGTTCGTTTTGGATGGATCAATTAAGTTGAAATAGACAGTTTTTGCATGAAAACTCATTCCTGGTGGAACTTCATAGCAAAGTACAAAGTTCGTTTTGGATGGATCAATTTAGTTGAAATAGATAGTTTTTGCATGAAAACTCATACCTGGTGGAACTTCATAGCAAAGTACAAAGTTCGTTTTGGATGGACAAAGTTAGTTGAAATAGACAGTTTTTGCATAAAAACTCATTCCTGGTGGAACTTCATAGCAAAGTACAAAGTTCGTTTTGGATGGATCAATTTAGTTGAAATAGACAGTTTTTGCATGAAAACTCATTCCCGGTGGAACTTCATAGCAAAGTACAAAGTTCGTTTTGGATGGACGAATTAAGTTGAAATAGACAGTTTTTGTATGAAAACTCATTCCTGGTGGAACTTCATAGCAAAGTACAAAGTTCGAATCAGATGGACGAATTAAGTTGAAATAGACAGTTTTTGCATGAAAACTCATTCCTGGTAGAACTTCATAGCAAAGTACAAAGTTCGTTTTGGATGGACAAAGTTAGTTGAAATAGACAGTTTTTGCATGAAAACTCATTCCTGGTGGAACTTCATAGCAAAGTACAAAGTTCGTTTTGGATGGATCAATTTAGTTGAAATAGACAGATTTTGCATGAAAACTCATTCCTGGTGGAACTTCATAGCAAAGTACAAAGTTCGTTTTGGATGGACAAAGTTAGTTGAAATAGACAGTTTTTGCATAAAAACTCATTCCTGGTGGAACTTCATAGCAAAGTACAAAGTTCGTTTTGGATGGACAAAGTTAGTTGAAATAGACAGTTTTTGCATAAAAACTCATTCCTGGTGGAACTTCATAGCAAAGTACAAAGTTCGTTTTGGATGGATCAATTTAGTTGAAATAGACAGTTTTTGCATGAAAACTCATTCCTGGTGGAACTTCATAGCAAAGTACAAAGTTCGTTTTGGATGGATCAATTTAGTTGAAATAGACAGTTTTTGCATGAAAACTCATTCCTGGTGGAACTTCATAGCAAAGTACAAAGTTCGTTTTGGATGGATCAATTTAGTTGAAATAGACAGTTTTTGCATGAAAACTCATTCCTGGTGGAACTTCATAGCAAAGTACAAAGTTCGTTTTGGATGGACGAATTAAGTTGAAATAGACAGTTTTTGTATGAAAACTCATTCCTGGTGGAACTTCATAGCAAAGTACAAAGTTCGTTTTGGATGGATCAATTTAGTTGAAATAGACAGTTTTTGCATGAAAACTCATTCCTGGTGGAACTTCATAGCAAAGTACAAAGTTCGTTTTGGATGGATCAATTTAGTTGAAATAGACAGTTTTTGCATGAAAACTCATTCCTGGTGGAACTTCATAGCAAAGTACAAAGTTCGTTTTGGATGGACAAAGTTAGTTGAAATAGACAGTTTTTGCATGAAAACTCATTCCTGGTGGAACTTCATAGCAAAGTACAAAGTTCGTTTTGGATGGACAAAGTTAGTTGAAATAGACAGTTTTTGCATAAAAACTCATTCCTGGTGGAACTTCATAGCAAAGTACAAAGTTCGTTTTGGATGGATCAATTTAGTTGAAATAGACAGTTTTTGCATGAAAACTCATTCCTGGTGGAACTTCATAGCAAAGTACAAAGTTCGTTTTGGATGGACAAAGTTAGTTGAAATAGACAGTTTTTGCATGAAAACTCATTCCTGGTGGAACTTCATAGCAAAGTACAAAGTTCGTTTTGGATGGACGAATTAAGTTGAAATAGACAGTTTTTGTATGAAAACTCATTCCTGGTGGAACTTCATAGCAAAGTACAAAGTTCGAATCAGATGGACAAAGTTAGTTGAAATAGACAGTTTTTGCATGAAAACTCATTCCTGGTGGAACTTCATAGCAAAGTACAAAGTTCGTTTTGGATGGACAAAGTTAGTTGAAATAGACAGTTTTTGCATGAAAACTCATTCCTGGTGGAACTTCATAGCAAAGTACAAAGTTCGTTTTGGATGGATCAATTTAGTTGAAATAGACAGTTTTTGCATGAAAACTCATTCCTGGTGGAACTTCATAGCAAAGTACAAAGTTCGTTTTGGATGGACGAATTAAGTTGAAATAGACAGTTTTTGTATGAAAACTCATTCCTGGTGGAACTTCATAGCAAAGTACAAAGTTCGAATCAGATGGACGAATTAAGTTGAAATAGACAGTTTTTGCATGAAAACTCATTCCTGGTGGAACTTCATAGCAAAGTACAAAGTTCGTTTTGGATGGACAAAGTTAGTTGAAATAGACAGTTTTTGCATGAAAACTCATTCCTGGTGGAACTTCATAGCAAAGTACAAAGTTCGTTTTGGATGGACGAATTAAGTTGAAATAGACAGTTTTTGCATGAAAACTCATTCCTGGTGGAACTTCATAGCAAAGTACAAAGTTCGAATCAGATGGACGAATTAAGTTGAAATAGACAGTTTTTGCATGAAAACTCATTCCTGGTGGAACTTCATAGCAAAGTACAAAGTTCGTTTTGGATGGACAAAGTAAGTTGAAATAGACAGTTTTTGTATGAAAACTCATTCCTGGTGGAACTTCATAGCAAAGTACAAAGTTCGTTTTGGATGGATCAATTTAGTTGAAATAGACAGTTTTTGCATGAAAACTCATTCCTGGTGGAACTTCATAGCAAAGTACAAAGTTCGTTTTGGATGGACAAAGTTAGTTGAAATAGACAGTTTTTGCATGAAAACTCATTCCTGGTGGAACTTCATAGCAAAGTACAAAGTTCGTTTTGGATGGATCAATTTAGTTGAAATAGACAGTTTTTGTATGAAAACTCATTCCTGGTGGAACTTCATAGCAAAGTACAAAGTTCGTTTTGGATGGACGAATTAAGTTGAAATAGACAGTTTTTGTATGAAAACTCATTCCTGGTGGAACTTCATAGCAAAGTACAAAGTTCGAATCAGATGGAAGAATTAAGTTGAAATAGACAGTTTTTGCATGAAAACTCATTCCTGGTGGAACTTCATAGCAAAGTACAAAGTTCGTTTTAGATGGACAAAGTTAGTTGAAATAGACAGTTTTTGCATGAAAACTCATTCCTGGTGGAACTTCATAGCAAAGTACAAAGTTCGTTTTGGATGGATCAATTTAGTTGAAATAGACAGTTTTTGCATGAAAACTCATTCCTGGTGGAACTTCATAGCAAAGTACAAAGTTCGTTTTGGATGGACAAAGTTAGTTGAAATAGACAGTTTTTGCATGAAAACTCATTCCTGGTGGAACTTCATAGCAAAGTACAAAGTTCGTTTTGGATGGACAAAGTTAGTTGAAATAGACAGTTTTTGCATGAAAACTCATTCCTGGTGGAACTTCATAGCAAAGTACAAAGTTCGTTTTGGATGGATCAATTTAGTTGAAATAGACAGTTTTGCATGAAAACTCATTCCTGGTGGAACTTCATAGCAAAGTACAAAGTTCGTTTTGGATGGACAAAGTTAGTTGAAATAGACAGTTTTTGCATAAAAACTCATTCCTGGTGGAACTTCATAGCAAAGTACAAAGTTAGTTTTGGATGGACAAAGTTAGTTGAAATAGACAGTTTTTGCATAAAAACTCATTCCTGGTGGAACTTCATAGCGTAGTACAAAGTTCGTTTTGGATGGATCAATTTAGTTGAAATAGACAGTTTTTGCATGAAAACTCATTCCTGGTGGAACTTCATAGCAAAGTACAAAGTTCGTTTTGGATGGACAAAGTTAGTTGAAATAGACAGTTTTTGCATGAAAACTCATTCCTGGTGGAACTTCATAGCAAAGTACAAAGTTCGTTTTGGATGGACAAAGTTAGTTGAAATAGACAGTTTTTGCATGAAAACTCATTCCTGGTGGAACTTCATAGCAAAGTACAAAGTTCGTTTTGGATGGACAAAGTTAGTTGAAATAGACAGTTTTTGCATGAAAACTCATTCCTGGTGGAACTTCATAGCAAAGTACAAAGTTCGTTTTGGATGGATCAATTTAGTTGAAATAGACAGTTTTTGTATGAAAACTCATTCCTGGTGGAACTTCATAGCAAAGTACAAAGTTCGTTTTGGATGGACGAATTAAGTTGAAATAGACAGTTTTTGTATGAAAACTCATTCCTGGTGGAACTTCATAGCAAAGTACAAAGTTCGAATCAGATGGACAAAGTTAGTTGGAATAGACAGTTTTTGCATGAAAACTCATTCCTGGTGGAACTTCATAGCAAAGTACAAAGTTCGTTTTGGATGGATCAATTTAGTTGAAATAGACAGTTTTTGTATGAAAACTCATTCCTGGTGGAACTTCATAGCAAAGTACAAAGTTCGAATCAGATGGACAAAGTGAGTTGAAATAGACAGTTTTTGCATGAAAACTCATTCCTGGTGGAACTTCATAGCAAAGTACAAAGTTCGTTTTGGATGGACAAAGTTAGTTGAAATAGACAGTTTTTGCATGAAAACTCATTCCTGGTGGAACTTCATAGCAAAGTACAAAGTTCGTTTTGGATGGATCAATTTAGTTGAAATAGACAGTTTTTGCATGAAAACTCATTCCTGGTGGAACTTCATAGCAAAGTACAAAGTTCGTTTTGGATGGACAAAGTTAGTTGAAATAGACAGTTTTTGCATGAAAACTCATTCCTGGTGGAACTTCATAGCAAAGTACAAAGTTCGTTTTGGATGGACAAAGTTAGTTGAAATAGACAGTTTTTGCATGAAAACTCATTCCTGGTGGAACTTCATAGCAAAGTACAAAGTTTGTTTTGGATGGACGAGTTAAGTTGAAATAGACAGTTTTTGTATGAAAACTCATTCCTGGTGGAACTTCATAGCAAAGTACAAAGTTCGTTTTGGATGGACAAAGTTAGTTGAAATAGACAGTTTTTGCATGAAAACTCATTCCTGGTGGAACTTCATAGCAAAGTAAAAAGTTCGTTTTGGATGGATCAATTTAGTTGAAATAGACAGTTTTTGCATGAAAACTCATTCCTGGTGGAACTTCATAGCAAAGTACAAAGTTCGTTTTGGATGGACAAAGTTAGTTGAAATAGACAGTTTTTGCATGAAAACTCATTCCTGGTGGAACTTCATAGCAAAGTACAAAGTTCGTTTTGGATGGACGAATTAAGTTGAAATAGACAGTTTTTTTATGAAAATTAATTCCTGGTGGAACTTCATAGCAAAGTACAAAGTTCGTTTTGGATGGACAAAGTTAGTTGAAATAGACAGTTTTTGCATGAAAACTCATTCCTGGTGGAACTTCATAGCAAAGTACAAAGTTCGTTTTGGATGGACAAAGTTAGTTGAAATAGACAGTTTTTGCATGAAAACTCATTCCTGGTGGAACTTCATAGCAAAGTACAAAGTTCGTTTTGGATGGACAAAGTTAGTTGAAATAGACAGTTTTTGCATAAAAACTCATTCCTGGTGGAACTTCATAGCAAAGTACAAAGTTCGTTTTGGATGGATCAATTTAGTTGAAATAGACAGTTTTTGCATGAAAACTCATTCCTGGTGGAACTTCATAGCAAAGTACAAAGTTCGTTTTGGATGGATCAATTTAGTTGAAATAGACAGTTTTTGCATGAAAACTCATTCCTGGTGGAACTTCATAGCAAAGTACAAAGTTCGTTTTGGATGGATCAATTTAGTTGAAATAGACAGTTTTTGCATGAAAACTCATTCCTGGTAGAACTTCATAGCAAAGTACAAAGTTCGTTTTAGATGGACAAAGTTAGTTGAAATAGACAGTTTTTGCATGAAAACTCATTCCTGGTGGAACTTCATAGCAAAGTACAAAGTTCGTTTTGGATGGATCAATTTAGTTGAAATAGACAGTTTTTGCATGAAAACTCATTCCTGGTGGAACTTCATAGCAAAGTACAAAGTTCGTTTTGGATGGACAAAGTTAGTTGAAATAGACAGTTTTTGCATAAAAACTCATTCCTGGTGGAACTTCATAGCAAAGTACAAAGTTCGTTTTGGATGGATCAATTTAGTTGAAATAGACAGTTTTTGCATGAAAACTCATTCCTGGTGGAACTTCATAGCAAAGTACAAAGTTCGTTTTGGATGGACGAATTAAGTTGAAATTGACAGTTTTTGTATGAAAACTCATTCCTGGTGGAACTTCATAGCAAAGTACAAAGTTCGAATCAGATGGACGAATTAAGTTGAAATAGACAGTTTTTGCATAAAAACTCATTCCTGGTGGAACTTCATAGCAAAGTACAAAGTTCGTTTTGGATGGACGAATTAAGTTGAAATAGACAGTTTTTGTATGAAAACTCATTCCTGGTGGAACTTCATAGCAAAGTACAAAGTTCGTTTTGGATGGATCAATTTAGTTGAAATAGACAGTTTTTGCATGAAAACTCATTCCTGGTGGAACTTCATAGCAAAGAACAAAGTTCGTTTTGGATGGATCAATTTAGTTGAAATAGACAGTTTTTGCATGAAAACTCATTCCTGGTGGAACTTCATAGCAAAGTACAAAGTTCGTTTTGGATGGACAAAGTTAGTTGAAATAGACAGTTTTTGCATAAAAACTCATTCCTGGTGGAACTTCATAGCAAAGTACAAAGTTCGTTTTGGATGGACGAATTAAGTTGAAATAGACAGTTTTTGTATGAAAACTCATTCCTGGTGGAACTTCATAGCAAAGTACAAAGTTCGTTTTGGATGGATCAATTTAGTTTAAATAGACAGATTTTGCATGAAAACTCATTCCTGGTGGAACTTCATAGCAAAGTACAAAGTTCGTTTTGGATGGATCAATTTAGTTGAAATAGACAGTTTTTGTATGAAAACTCATTCCTGGTGGAACTTCATAGCAAAGTACAAAGTTCGAATCAGATGGACGAATTAAGTTGAAATTGACAGTTTTTGCATGAAAACTCATTCCTGGTGGAACTTCATAGCAAAGTACAAAGTTCGTTTCAGATGGACGAATTAAAATGAAATAGACAGTTTTTGCATAAAAACTCATTCCTGGTAGAACTTCATAGCAAAGTACAAAGTTCGTTTTAGATGGACAAAGTTAGTTGAAATAGACAGTTTTTGCATGAAAACTCATTCCTGGTGGAACTTCATAGCAAAGTACAAAGTTCGTTTTGGATGGACGAATTAAGTTGAAATAGACAGTTTTTGCATAAAAACTCATTCCTGGTGGAACTTCATAGCAAAGTACAAAGTTCGAATCAGATGGACGAATTAAGTTGAAATAGACAGTTTTTGCATAAAAACTCATTCCTGGTAGAACTTCATAGCAAAGTACAAAGTTCGTTTTAGATGGACAAAGTTAGTTGAAATAGACAGTTTTTGCATGAAAACTCATTCCTGGTGGAACTTCATAGCAAAGTACAAAGTTCGTTTTGGATGGACGAATTAAGTTGAAATAGACAGTTTTTGCATGAAAACTCATTCCTGGTGGAACTTCATAGCAAAGTACAAAGTTCGTTATGGATGGATCAATTTAGTTGAAATAGACAGTTTTTGCATGAAAACTCATTCCTGGTGGAACTTCATAGCAAAGTACAAAGTTCGTTTTGGATGGACAAAGTTAGTTGAAATAGACAGTTTTTGCATGAAAACTCATTCCTGGTGGAACTTCATAGCAAAGTACAAAGTTCGTTTTGGATGGACGAATTAAGTTGAAATAGACAGTTTTTGTATGAAAACTCATTCCTGGTGGAACTTCATAGCAAAGTACAAAGTTCGAATCAGATGGACGAATTAAGTTGAAATTGACAGTTTTTGCATGAAAACTCATTCCTGGTGGAACTTCATAGCAAAGTACAAAGTTCGTTTTAGATGGACAAAGTTAGTTGAAATAGACAGTTTTTGCATAAAAACTCATTCCTGGTGGAACTTCATAGCAAAGTACAAAGTTCGTTTTGGATGGACGAATTAAGTTGAAATAGACAGTTTTTGTATGAAAACTCATTCCTGGTGGAACTTCATAGCAAAGTACAAAGTTCGTTTTGGATAGACAAAGTTAGTTGAAATAGACAGTTTTTGCATGAAAACTCATTCCTGGTGGAACTTCATAGCAAAGTACAAAGTTCGTTTTGGATGGATCAATTTAGTTGAAATAGACAGTTTTTGCATGAAAACTCATTCCTGGTGGAACTTCATAGCAAAGTACAAAGTTCGTTTTGGATGGATCAATTTAGTTGAAATAGACAGTTTTTGCATGAAAACTCATTCCTGGTGGAACTTCATAGCAAAGTACAAAGTTCGTTTTGGATGGATAAATTTAGTTGAAATAGACAGTTTTTGCATGAAAACTCATTCCTGGTGGAACTTCATAGCAAAGTACAAAGTTCGTTTTGGATGGATCAATTTAGTTGAAATAGACAGTTTTTGCATGAAAACTCATTCCTGGTGGAACTTCATAGCAAAGTACAAAGTTCGTTTTGGATGGATCAATTTAGTTGAAATAGACAGTTTTTGCATGAAAACTCATTCCTGGTGGAACTTCATAGCAAAGAGCAAAGTTCGTTTTGGATGGATCAATTTAGTTGAAATAGACAGTTTTTGCATGAAAACTCATTCCTGGTAGAACTTCATAGCAAAGTACAAAGTTCGTTTTAGATGGACAAAGTTAGTTGAAATAGACAGTTTTTGCATGAAAACTCATTCCTGGTGGAACTTTATAGCAAAGTACAAAGTTCGTTTTGGATGGATCAATTTAGTTGAAATAGACAGTTTTTGCATGAAAACTCATTCCTGGTAGAACTTCATAGCAAAGTACAAAGTTCGTTTTAGATGGACAAAGTTAGTTGAAATAGACAGTTTTTGTATGAAAACTCATTCCTGGTGGAACTTCATAGCAAAGTACAAAGTTCGTTTTGGATGGACGAATTAAGTTGAAATTGACAGTTTTTGCATGAAAACTCATTCCTGGTGGAACTTCATAGCAAAGTACAAAGTTCGTTTTGGATGGACAAAGTTAGTTGAAATAGACAGTTTTTGCATGAAAACTCATTCCTGGTGGAACTTCATAGCAAAGTACAAAGTTCGTTTTGGATGGATCAATTTAGTTGAAATAGACAGTTTTTGCATGAAAACTCATTCCTGGTGGAACTTCATAGCAAAGAACAAAGTTCGTTTTGGATGGATCAATTTAGTTGAAATAGACAGTTTTTGCATGAAAACTCATTCCTGGTGGAACTTCATAGCAAAGAACAAAGTTCGTTTTGGATGGATCAATTTAGTTGAAATAGACAGTTTTTGCATGAAAACTCATTCCTGGTAGAACTTCATAGCAAAGTACAAAGTTCGTTTTAGATGGACAAAGTTAGTTGAAATAGACAGTTTTTGCATGAAAACTCATTCCTGGTGGAACTTCATAGCAAAGAACAAAGTTCGTTTTGGATGGATCAATTTAGTTGAAATAGACAGTTTTTGCATGAAAACTCATTCCTGGTGGAACTTCATAGCAAAGTACAAAGTTCGTTTTGGATGGATCAATTTAGTTGAAATAGACAGTTTTTGCATGAAAACTCATTCCTGGTGGAAATTCATAGCAAAGAACAAAGTTCGTTTTGGATGGATCAATTTAGTTGAAATAGACAGTTTTTGCATGAAAACTCATTCCTGGTAGAACTTCATAGCAAAGTACAAAGTTCGTTTTAGATGGACAAAGTTAGTTGAAATAGACAGTTTTTGCATGAAAACTCATTCCTGGTGGAACTTCATAGCAAAGAACAAAGTTCGTTTTGGATGGATCAATTTAGTTGAAATAGACAGTTTTTGCATGAAAACTCATTCCTGGTGGAACTTCATAGCAAAGAACAAAGTTCGTTTTGGATGGATCAATTTAGTTGAAATAGACAGTTTTTGCATGAAAACTCATTCCTGGTAGAACTTCATAGCAAAGTACAAAGTTCGTTTTAGATGGACAAAGTTAGTTGAAATAGACAGTTTTTGCATGAAAACTCATTCCTGGTGGAACTTCATAGCAAAGTACAAAGTTCGTTTTGGATAGACAAAGTTAGTTGAAATAGACAGTTTTTGCATGAAAACTCATTCCTGGTGGAACTTCATAGCAAAGTACAAAGTTCGTTTTGGATGGATCAATTTAGTTGAAATAGACAGTTTTTGCATGAAAACTCATTCCTGGTGGAACTTCATAGCAAAGTACAAAGTTCGTTTTGGATGGATCAATTTAGTTGAAATAGACAGTTTTTGCATGAAAACTCATTCCTGGTAGAACTTCATAGCAAAGTACAAAGTTCGTTTTAGATGGACAAAGTTAGTTGAAATAGACAGTTTTTGCATGAAAACTCATTCCTGGTGGAACTTCATAGCAAAGTACAAAGTTCGTTTTGGATAGACAAAGTTAGTTGAAATAGACAGTTTTTGCATGAAAACTCATTCCTGGTGGAACTTCATAGCAAAGAACAAAGTTCGTTTTGGATGGATCAATTTAGTTGAAATAGACAGTTTTTGCATGAAAACTCATTCCTGGTGGAACTTCATAGCAAAGAACAAAGTTCGTTTTGGATGGATCAATTTAGTTGAAATAGACAGTTTTTGCATGAAAACTCATTCCTGGTAGAACTTCATAGCAAAGTACAAAGTTCGTTTTAGATGGACAAAGTTAGTTGAAATAGACAGTTTTTGCATGAAAACTCATTCCTGGTGGAACTTCATAGCAAAGTACAAAGTTCGTTTTGGATAGACAAAGTTAGTTGAAATAGACAGTTTTTGCATGAAAACTCATTCCTGGTGGAACTTCATAGCAAAGTACAAAGTTCGTTTTGGATGGATCAATTTAGTTGAAATAGACAGTTTTTGCATGAAAACTCATTCCTGGTGGAACTTCATAGCAAAGTACAAAGTTCGTTTTGGATGGATCAATTTAGTTGAAATAGACAGTTTTTGCATGAAAACTCATTCCTGGTGGAACTTCATAGCAAAGTACAAAGTTCGTTTTGAATGGACGAATTAAGTTGAAATTGACAGTTTTTGCATAAAAACTCATTCCTGGTGGAACTTCATAGCAAAGTACAAAGTTCGTTTTGGATGGATCAATTTAGTTGAAATAGACAGTTTTTGCATGAAAACTCATTCCTGGTGGAACTTCATAGCAAAGAACAAAGTTCGTTTTGGATGGATCAATTTAGTTGAAATAGACAGTTTTTGCATGAAAACTCATTCCTGGTGGAACTTCATAGCAAAGTACAAAGTTCGTTTTGGATGGATCAATTTAGTTGAAATAGACAGTTTTTGCATGAAAACTCATTCCTGGTGGAACTTCATAGCAAAGTACAAAGTTCGTTTTGGATGGATCAATTTAGTTGAAATAGACAGTTTTTGCATGAAAACTCATTCCTGGTGGAACTTCATAGCAAAGTACAAAGTTCGTTTTGGATGGACAAAGTTAGTTGAAATAGACAGTTTTTGCATGAAAACTCATTCCTGGTGGAACTTCATAGCAAAGTACAAAGTTCGTTTTGGATGGATCAATTTAGTTGAAATAGACAGTTTTTGCATGAAAACTCATTCCTGGTGGAACTTCATAGCAAAGTACAAAGTTCGTTTTGGATGGATCAATTTAGTTGAAATAGACAGTTTTTGCATGAAAACTCATTCCTGGTGGAACTTCATAGCAAAGTACAAAGTTCGTTTTGGATGGACAAAGTTAGTTGAAATAGACAGTTTTTGCATGAAAACTCATTCCTGGTGGAACTTCATAGCAAAGTACAAAGTTCGTTTTGGATGCACAAAGTTAGTTGAAATAGACAGTTTTTGCATGAAAACTCATTCCTGGTGGAACTTCATAGCAAAGTACAAAGTTCGTTTTGGATGGACAAAGTTAGTTGAAATAGACAGTTTTTGCATGAAAACTCATTCCTGGTGGAACTTCATAGCAAAGTACAAAGTTCGTTTTGGATGGATCAATTTAGTTGAAATAGACAGTTTTTGCATGAAAACTCATTCCTGGTGGAACTTCATAGCAAAGAACAAAGTTCGTTTTGGATGGACAAAGTTAGTTGAAATAGACAGTTTTTGCATAAAAACTCATTCCTGGTGGAACTTCATAGCAAAGTACAAAGTTCGTTTTGGATGGACAAAGTTAGTTGAAATAGACAGTTTTTGCATGAAAACTCATTCCTGGTGGAACTTCATAGCAAAGTACAAAGTTCGTTTTGGATGGACGAATTAAGTTGAAATAGACAGTTTTTGCATGAAAACTCATTCCTGGTGGAACTTCATAGCAAAGTACAAAGTTCGTTATGGATGGATCAATTTAGTTGAAATAGACAGTTTTTGCATGAAAACTCATTCCTGGTGGAACTTCATAGCAAAGTACAAAGTTCGTTTTGGATGGACAAAGTTAGTTGAAATAGACAGTTTTTGCATGAAAACTCATTCCTGGTGGAACTTCATAGCAAAGTACAAAGTTCGTTTTGGATGGACGAATTAAGTTGAAATAGACAGTTTTTGTATGAAAACTCATTCCTGGTGGAACTTCATAGCAAAGTACAAAGTTCGAATCAGATGGACGAATTAAGTTGAAATTGACAGTTTTTGCATGAAAACTCATTCCTGGTGGAACTTCATAGCAAAGTACAAAGTTCGTTTTAGATGGATCATTTTAGTTGAAATAGACAGTTTTTGCATGAAAACTCATTCCTGGTGGAACTTCATAGCAAAGTACAAAGTTCGTTTTGGATGGATCAATTTAGTTGAAATAGACAGTTTTTGCATGAAAACTCATTCCTGGTGGAACTTCATAGCAAAGAGCAAAGTTCGTTTTGGATGGATCAATTTAGTTGAAATAGACAGTTTTTGCATGAAAACTCATTCCTGGTAGAACTTCATAGCAAAGTACAAAGTTCGTTTTAGATGGACAAAGTTAGTTGAAATAGACAGTTTTTGCATGAAAACTCATTCCTGGTGGAACTTTATAGCAAAGTACAAAGTTCGTTTTGGATGGATCAATTTAGTTGAAATAGACAGTTTTTGCATGAAAACTCATTCCTGGTAGAACTTCATAGCAAAGTACAAAGTTCGTTTTAGATGGACAAAGTTAGTTGAAATAGACAGTTTTTGTATGAAAACTCATTCCTGGTGGAACTTCATAGCAAAGTACAAAGTTCGTTTTGGATGGACGAATTAAGTTGAAATTGACAGTTTTTGCATGAAAACTCATTCCTGGTGGAACTTCATAGCAAAGTACAAAGTTCGTTTTGGATGGACGAATTAAGTTGAAATAGACAGTTTTTGTATGAAAACTCATTCCTGGTGGAACTTCATAGCAAAGTACAAAGTTCGTTTTGGATGGATCAATTTAGTTGAAATAGACAGTTTTTGCATGAAAACTCATTCCTGGTGGAACTTCATAGCAAAGAACAAAGTTCGTTTTGGATGGATCAATTTAGTTGAAATAGACAGTTTTTGCATGAAAACTCATTCCTGGTGGAACTTCATAGCAAAGAACAAAGTTCGTTTTGGATGGATCAATTTAGTTGAAATAGACAGTTTTTGCATGAAAACTCATTCCTGGTAGAACTTCATAGCAAAGTACAAAGTTCGTTTTGGATGGACAAAGTTAGTTGAAATAGACAGTTTTTGCATGAAAACTCATTCCTGGTGGAACTTCATAGCAAAGAACAAAGTTCGTTTTGGATGGATCAATTTAGTTGAAATAGACAGTTTTTGCATGAAAACTCATTCCTGGTGGAACTTCATAGCAAAGTACAAAGTTCGTTTTGGATGGATCAATTTAGTTGAAATAGACAGTTTTTGCATGAAAACTCATTCCTGGTGGAACTTCATAGCAAAGAACAAAGTTCGTTTTGGATGGATCAATTTAGTTGAAATAGACAGTTTTTGCATGAAAACTCATTCCTGGTAGAACTTCATAGCAAAGTACAAAGTTCGTTTTAGATGGACAAAGTTAGTTGAAATAGACAGTTTTTGCATGAAAACTCATTCCTGGTGGAACTTCATAGCAAAGAACAAAGTTCGTTTTGGATGGATCAATTTAGTTGAAATAGACAGTTTTTGCATGAAAACTCATTCCTGGTGGAACTTCATAGCAAAGAACAAAGTTCGTTTTGGATGGATCAATTTAGTTGAAATAGACAGTTTTTGCATGAAAACTCATTCCTGGTAGAACTTCATAGCAAAGTACAAAGTTCGTTTTAGATGGACAAAGTTAGTTGAAATAGACAGTTTTTGCATGAAAACTCATTCCTGGTGGAACTTCATAGCAAAGTACAAAGTTCGTTTTGGATAGACAAAGTTAGTTGAAATAGACAGTTTTTGCATGAAAACTCATTCCTGGTGGAACTTCATAGCAAAGTACAAAGTTCGTTTTGGATGGATCAATTTAGTTGAAATAGACAGTTTTTGCATGAAAACTCATTCCTGGTAGAACTTCATAGCAAAGTACAAAGTTCGTTTTAGATGGACAAAGTTAGTTGAAATAGACAGTTTTTGCATGAAAACTCATTCCTGGTGGAACTTCATAGCAAAGTACAAAGTTCGTTTTGGATGGATCAATTTAGTTGAAATAGACAGTTTTTGCATGAAAACTCATTCCTGGTAGAACTTCATAGCAAAGTACAAAGTTCGTTTTAGATGGACAAAGTTAGTTGAAATAGACAGTTTTTGCATGAAAACTCATTCCTGGTGGAACTTCATAGCAAAGTACAAAGTTCGTTTTGGATAGACAAAGTTAGTTGAAATAGACAGTTTTTGCATGAAAACTCATTCCTGGTGGAACTTCATAGCAAAGAACAAAGTTCGTTTTGGATGGATCAATTTAGTTGAAATAGACAGTTTTTGCATGAAAACTCATTCCTGGTGGAACTTCATAGCAAAGAACAAAGTTCGTTTTGGATGGATCAATTTAGTTGAAATAGACAGTTTTTGCATGAAAACTCATTCCTGGTAGAACTTCATAGCAAAGTACAAAGTTCGTTTTAGATGGACAAAGTTAGTTGAAATAGACAGTTTTTGCATGAAAACTCATTCCTGGTGGAACTTCATAGCAAAGTACAAAGTTCGTTTTGGATAGACAAAGTTAGTTGAAATAGACAGTTTTTGCATGAAAACTCATTCCTGGTGGAACTTCATAGCAAAGTACAAAGTTCGTTTTGGATGGATCAATTTAGTTGAAATAGACAGTTTTTGCATGAAAACTCATTCCTGGTGGAACTTCATAGCAAAGTACAAAGTTCGTTTTGGATGGATCAATTTAGTTGAAATAGACAGTTTTTGCATGAAAACTCATTCCTGGTGGAACTTCATAGCAAAGTACAAAGTTCGTTTTGGATGGACGAATTAAGTTGAAATTGACAGTTTTTGCATAAAAACTCATTCCTGGTGGAACTTCATAGCAAAGTACAAAGTTCGTTTTGGATGGATCAATTTAGTTGAAATAGACAGTTTTTGCATGAAAACTCATTCCTGGTGGAACTTCATAGCAAAGAACAAAGTTCGTTTTGGATGGATCAATTTAGTTGAAATAGACAGTTTTTGCATGAAAACTCATTCCTGGTGGAACTTCATAGCAAAGTACAAAGTTCGTTTTGGATGGATCAATTTAGTTGAAATAGACAGTTTTTGCATGAAAACTCATTCCTGGTGGAACTTCATAGCAAAGTACAAAGTTCGTTTTGGATGGATCAATTTAGTTGAAATAGACAGTTTTTGCATGAAAACTCATTCCTGGTGGAACTTCATAGCAAAGTACAAAGTTCGTTTTGGATGGACAAAGTTAGTTGAAATAGACAGTTTTTGCATGAAAACTCATTCCTGGTGGAACTTCATAGCAAAGTACAAAGTTCGTTTTGGATGGATCAATTTAGTTGAAATAGACAGTTTTTGCATGAAAACTCATTCCTGGTGGAACTTCATAGCAAAGTACAAAGTTCGTTTTGGATGGATCAATTTAGTTGAAATAGACAGTTTTTGCATGAAAACTCATTCCTGGTGGAACTTCATAGCAAAGTACAAAGTTCGTTTTGGATGGACAAAGTTAGTTGAAATAGACAGTTTTTGCATGAAAACTCATTCCTGGTGGAACTTCATAGCAAAGTACAAAGTTCGTTTTGGATGCACAAAGTTAGTTGAAATAGACAGTTTTTGCATGAAAACTCATTCCTGGTGGAACTTCATAGCAAAGTACAAAGTTCGTTTTGGATGGACAAAGTTAGTTGAAATAGACAGTTTTTGCATGAAAACTCATTCCTGGTGGAACTTCATAGCAAAGTACAAAGTTCGTTTTGGATGGATCAATTTAGTTGAAATAGACAGTTTTTGCATGAAAACTCATTCCTGGTGGAACTTCATAGCAAAGTACAAAGTTCGTTTTGGATGGACAAAGTTAGTTGAAATAGACAGTTTTTGCATGAAAACTCATTCCTGGTGGAACTTCATAGCAAAGTACAAAGTTCGTTTTGGATGGATCAATTTAGTTGAAATAGACAGTTTTTGCATAAAAACTCATTCCTGGTGGAACTTCATAGCAAAGTACAAAGTTCGTTTTGGATGGACAAAGTTAGTTGAAATAGATAATTTTTGCATGAAAACTCATTCCTGGTGGAACTTCATAGCAAAGTACAAAGTTCGTTTTGGATGGATCAATTTAGTTGAAATAGACAGTTTTTGCATGAAAACTCATTCCTGGTGGAACTTCATAGCAAAGTACAAAGTTCGTTTTGGATGGACAAAGTTAGTTGAAATAGACAGTTTTTGCATGAAAACTCATTCCTGGTGGAACTTCATAGCAAAGTACAAAGTTCGTTTTGGATGGACAAAGTTAGTTGAAATAGACAGTTTTTGCATGAAAACTCATTCCTGGTGGAACTTCATAGCAAAGTACAAAGTTCGTTTTGGATGGACAAAGTTAGTTGAAATAGATAATTTTTGCATGAAAACTCATTCCTGGTGGAACTTCATAGAAAAGTACAAAGTTCGTTTTGGATGGATCAATTTAGTTGAAATAGACAGTTTTTGCATGAAAACTCATTCCTGGTGGAACTTCATAGCAAAGTACAAAGTTCGTTTTGGATGGACAAAGTTAGTTGAAATAGACAGTTTTTGCATGAAAACTCATTCCTGGTGGAACTTCATAGCAAAGTACAAAGTTCGTTTTGGATTTACAAAGTTAGTTGAAATAGACAGTTTTTGCATGAAAACTCATTCCTGGTGGAACTTCATAGCAAAGTACAAAGTTCGTTTTGGATGGACAAAGTTAGTTGAAATAGACAGTTTTTGCATGAAAACTCATTCCTGGTGGAACTTCATAGCAAAGTACAAAGTTCGTTTTGGATGGACAAAGTTAGTTTAAATAGACAGTTTTTGCATGAAAACTCATTCCTGGTGGAACTTCATAGCAAAGTACAAAGTTCGTTTTGGATGGACGAATTAAGTTGAAATAGACAGTTTTTGCATGAAAACTCATTCCTGGTGGAACTTCATAGCAAAGTACAAAGTTCGTATCGGATGGATCAATTTAGTTGAAATAGACAGTTTTTGCATGTAAACTCATTCCTGGTGGAACTTCATAGCAAAGTACAAAGTTCGTTTTGGATAGACAAAGTTAGTTGAAATAGACAGTTTTTGCATGAAAACTCATTCCTGGTGGAACTTCATAGCAAAGTACAAAGTTCGTTTTGGATGGACAAAGTTAGTTGAAATAGACAGTTTTTGCATGAAAACTCATTCCTGGTGGAACTTCATAGCAAAGTACAAAGTTCGTTTTGGATGGATCAATTTAGTTGAAATAGACAGTTTTTGCATGAAAACTCATTCCTGGTGGAACTTCATAGCAAAGTACAAAGTTCGTTTTGGATGGACAAAGTTAGTTGAAATAGACAGTTTTTGCATGAAAACTCATTCCTGGTGGAACTTCATAGCAAAGTACAAAGTTCGTTTTGGATGGATCAATTTAGTTGAAATAGACAGTTTTTGCATGAAAACTCATTCCTGGTGGAACTTCATAGCAAAGTACAAAGTTCGTTTTGGATGGATCAATTTAGTTGAAATAGACAGTTTTTGCATGAAAACTCATTCCTGGTGGAACTTCATAGCAAAGTACAAAGTTCGTTTTGGATGGACAAAGTTAGTTGAAATAGACAGTTTTTGCATGAAAACTCATTCCTGGTGGAACTTCATAGCAAAGTACAAAGTTCGTTTTGGATGGATCATTTTAGTTGAAATAGACAGTTTTTGCATGCAAACTCATTCCTGGTGGAACTTCATAGCAAAGTACAAAGTTCGTTTTGGATGGACAAAGTTAGTTGAAATAGACAGTTTTTGCATGAAAACTCATTCCTGGTGGAACTTCATAGCAAAGTACAAAGTTCGTTTTGGATGGATCAATTTAGTTGAAATAGACAGTTTTTGCATAAAAACTCATTCCTGGTGGAACTTCATAGCAAAGTACAAAGTTCGTTTTGGATGGATCAATTTAGTTGAAATAGACAGTTTTTGCATAAAAACTCATTCCTGGTGGAACTTCATAGCAAAGTACAAAGTTCGTTTTGGATGGACAAAGTTAGTTGAAATAGACAGTTTTTGCATGAAAACTCATTCCAGGTGGAACTTCATAGCAAAGTACAAAGTTCGTTTTGGATTTACAAAGTTAGTTGAAATAGACAGTTTTTGCATGAAAACTCATTCCTGGTGGAACTTCATAGCAAAGTACAAAGTTCGTTTTGGATGGACAAAGTTAGTTGAAATAGACAGTTTTTGCATGAAAACTCATTCCTGGTGGAACTTCATAGCAAAGTACAAAGTTCGTTTTGGATGGATCAATTTAGTTGAAATAGACAGTTTTTGCATGAAAACTCATTCCTGGTGGAACTTCATAGCAAAGTACAAAGTTCGTTTTGGATGGACAAAGTTAGTTGAAATAGACAGTTTTTGCATGAAAACTCATTCCTGGTGGAACTTCATAGCAAAGTACAAAGTTCGTTTTGGATGGATCAATTTAGTTGAAATAGACAGTTTTTGCATGAAAACTCATTCCTGGTGGAACTTCATAGCAAAGTACAAAGTTCGTTTTGGATTTACAAAGTTAGTTGAAATAGACAGTTTTTGCATAAAAACTCATTCCTGGTGGAACTTCATAGCAAAGTACAAAGTTCGTTTTGGATGGACAAAGTTAGTTGAAATAGATAATTTTTGCATGAAAACTCATTCCTGGTGGAACTTCATAGCAAAGTACAAAGTTCGTTTTGGATGGATCAATTTAGTTGAAATAGACAGTTTTTGTATGAAAACTCATTCCTGGTGGAACTTCATAGCAAAGTACAAAGTTCGTTTTGGATGGACAAAGTTAGTTGAAATAGACAGTTTTTGCATGAAAACTCATTCCTGGTGGAACTTCATAGCAAAGTACAAAGTTCGTTTTGGATGGATCAATTTAGTTGAAATAGACAGTTTTTGCATGAAAACTCATTCCTGGTGGAACTTCATAGCAAAGTACAAAGTTCGTTTTGGATGGACAAAGTTAGTTGAAATAGACAGTTTTTGCATAAAAACTCATTCCTGGTGGAACTTCATAGCAAAGTACAAAGTTCGTTTTGGATGGATCAATTTAGTTGAAATAGACAGTTTTTGCATGAAAACTCATTCCTGGTGGAACTTCATAGCAAAGTACAAAGTTCGTTTTAGATGGACAAAGTTAGTTGAAATAGACAGTTTTTGCATGAAAACTCATTCCTGGTGGAACTTCATAGCAAAGTACAAAGTTCGTTTTGGATGGATCAATTTAGTTGAAATAGACAGTTTTTGCATGAAAACTCATTCCTGGTGGAACTTCATAGCAAAGTACAAAGTTCGTTTTGGATGGATCAATTTAGTTGAAATAGACAGTTTTTGCATGAAAACTCATTCCTGGTGGAACTTCATAGCAAAGTACAAAGTTCGTTTTGGATGGACAAAGTTAGTTGAAATAGACAGTTTTTGCATAAAAACTCATTCCTGGTGGAACTTCATAGCAAAGTACAAAGTTCGTTTTGGATGGATCAATTTAGTTGAAATAGACAGTTTTTGCATGAAAACTCATTCCTGGTGGAACTTCATAGCAAAGTACAAAGTTCGTTTTGGATGGATCAATTTAGTTGAAATAGACAGTTTTTGCATGAAAACTCATTCCTGGTGGAACTTCATAGCAAAGTACAAAGTTCGTATCGGATGGACGAATTAAGTTGAAATAGACAGTTTTTGCATGAAAACTCATTCCTGGTGGAACTTCATAGCAAAGTACAAAGTTCGTTTTGGATTTACAAAGTTAGTTGAAATAGACAGTTTTTGCATGAAAACTCATTCCTGGTGGAACTTCATAGCAAAGTACAAAGTTCGTTTTGGATGGATCAATTTAGTTGAAATAGACAGTTTTTGCATGAAAACTCATTCCTGGTAGAACTTCATAGCAAAGTACAAAGTTCGTTTTGGATGCACAAAGTTAGTTGAAATAGACAGTTTTTGCATGAAAACTCATTCCTGGTGGAACTTCATAGCAAAGTACAAAGTTCGTATCGGATGGATCAATTTAGTTGAAATAGACAGTTCTTGCATGAAAACTCATTCCTGGTGGAACTTCATAGCAAAGTACAAAGTTCGTTTTGGATGGATCAATTTAGTTGAAATAGACAGTTTTTGCATGAAAACTCATTCCTGGTGAAACTTCATAGCAAAGTACAAAGTTCGTTTTGGATGGACGAATTAAGTTGAAATAGACAGTTTTTGCATGAAAACTCATTCCTGGTGGAACTTCATAGCAAAGTACAAAGTTCGTATCGGATGGATCAATTTAGTTGAAATAGACAGTTTTTGCATGTAAACTCATTCCTGGTGGAACTTCATAGCAAAGTACAAAGTTCGTTTTGGATAGACAAAGTTAGTTGAAATAGACAGTTTTTGCATGAAAACTCATTCCTGGTGGAACTTCATAGCAAAGTACAAAGTTCGTATCGGATGGACAAAGTTAGTTGAAATAGACAGTTTTTGCATGAAAACTCATTCCTGGTGGAACTTCATAGCAAAGTACAAAGTTCGTTTTGGATGGATCAATTTAGTTGAAATAGACAGTTTTTGCATGAAAACTCATTCCTGGTGGAACTTCATAGCAAAGTACAAAGTTCGTTTTGGATGGACGAATTTAGTTGAAATAGACAGTTTTTGCATGAAAACTCATTCCTGGTGGAACTTCATAGCAAAGTACAAAGTTCGTTTTGGATGGATCAATTTAGTTGAAATAGACAGTTTTTGCATGAAAACTCATTCCTGGTGGAACTTCATAGCAAAGTACAAAGTTCGTTTTGGATGGATCAATTTAGTTGAAATAGACAGTTTTTGCATGAAAACTCATTCCTGGTAGAACTTCATAGCAAAGTACAAAGTTCGTTTTGGATGGATCAATTTAGTTGAAATAGACAGTTTTTGCATGAAAACTCATTCCTGGTGAAACTTCATAGCAAAGTACAAAGTTCGTATCGGATGGATCAATTTAGTTGAAATAGACAGTTCTTGCATGAAAACTCATTCCTGGTAGAACTTCATAGCAAAGTACAAAGTTCGTATCGGATGGACGAATTAAGTTGAAATAGACAGTTTTTGCATGAAAACTCATTCCTGGTGGAACTTCATAGCAAAGTACAAAGTTCGTTTTGGATGGATCAATTTAGTTGAAATAGACAGTTTTTGCATGTAAACTCATTCCTGGTGGAACTTCATAGCAAAGTACAAAGTTCGTTTTGGATGGACAAAGTTAGTTGAAATAGACAGTTTTTGCATGAAAACTCATTCCTGGTGGAACTTCATAGCAAAGTACAAAGTTCGAATCGGATGGACAAAGTTAGTTGAAATAGACAGTTTTTGCATGAAAACTCATTTCTGGTGGAACTTCATAGCAAAGTACAAAGTTCGTTTTGGATGGACAAAGTTAGTTGAAATAGACAGTTCTTGCATGAAAACTCATTCCTGGTAGAACTTCATAGCAAAGTACAAAGTTCGTATCGGATGGACGAATTAAGTTGAAATAGACAGTTTTTGCATGAAAACTCATTCCTGGTGGAACTTCATAGCAAAGTACAAAGTTCGTTTTGGATGGACAAAGTTAGTTGAAATAGACAGTTCTTGCATGAAAACTCATTCCTGGTAGAACTTCATAGCAAAGTACAAAGTTCGTTTTGGATGGATCAATTTAGTTGAAATAGACAGTTCTTGCATGAAAACTCATTCCTGGTAGAACTTCATAGCAAAGTACAAAGTTCGTATCGGATGGACGAATTAAGTTGAAATAGACAGTTTTTGCATGAAAACTCATTCCTGGTGGAACTTCATAGCAAAGTACAAAGTTCGTTTTGGATGGATCAATTTAGTTGAAATAGACAGTTCTTGCATGAAAACTCATTCCTGGTAGAACTTCATAGCAAAGTACAAAGTTCGTATCGGATGGACGAATTAAGTTGAAATAGACAGTATTTGCATGAAAACTCATTCCTGGTGGAACTTCATAGCAAAGTACAAAGTTCGAATCGGATGGACAAAGTTAGTTGAAATAGACAGTTTTTGCATGAAAACTCATTTCTGGTGGAACTTCATAGCAAAGTACAAAGTTCGTTTTGGATGGACAAAGTTAGTTGAAATAGACAGTTCTTGCATGAAAACTCATTCCTGGTAGAACTTCATAGCAAAGTACAAAGTTCGTATCGGATGGACGAATTAAGTTGAAATAGACAGTTTTTGCATGAAAACTCATTCCTGGTGGAACTTCATAGCAAAGTACAAAGTTCGTTTTGGATGGACAAAGTTAGTTGAAATAGACAGTTCTTGCATGAAAACTCATTCCTGGTAGAACTTCATAGCAAAGTACAAAGTTCGTATCGGATGGACGAATTAAGTTGAAATAGACAGTTTTTGCATGAAAACTCATTCCTGGTGGAACTTCATAGCAAAGTACAAAGTTCGTTTTGGATGGATCAATTTAGTTGAAATAGACAGTTTTTGCATGAAAACTCATTCCTGGTGGAACTTCATAGCAAAGTACAAAGTTCGTTTTGGATGGACGACTTAAGTTGAAATTGACAGTTTTTGCATAAAAACTCATTCCTGGTGGAACTTCATAGCAAAGTACAAAGTTCGTTTTGGATGGATCAATTTAGTTGAAATAGACAGTTTTTGCATGAAAACTCATTCCTGGTGGAACTTCATAGCAAAGTACAAAGTTCGTTTTGGATGGACAAAGTTAGTTGAAATAGACAGTTTTTGCATGAAAACTCATTCCTGGTGGAACTTCATAGCAAAGTACAAAGTTCGTTTTGGATGGACAAAGTTAGTTGAAATAGACAGTTTTTGCATGAAAACTCATTTCTGGTGGAACTTCATAGCAAAGAACAAAGTTCGTTTTGGATGGATCAATTTAGTTGAAATAGACAGTTTTTGCATGAAAACTCATTCCTGGTGGAACTTCATAGCAATGTACAAAGTTCGTATCGGATGGACAAAGTTAGTTGAAATAGACAGTTTTTGCATGAAAACTCATTCCTGGTGGAACTTCATAGCAAAGTACAAAGTTCGTTTTGGATGGACAAAGTTAGTTGAAATAGACAGTTTTTGCATGAAAACTCATTTCTGGTGGAACTTCATAGCAAAGAACAAAGTTCGTTTTGGATGGATCAATTTAGTTGAAATAGACAGTTTTTGCATGAAAACTCATTTCTGGTGGAACTTCATAGCAAAGTACAAAGTTCGTTTTGGATGGACAAAGTTAGTTGAAATAGACAGTTCTTGCATGAAAACTCATTCCTGGTAGAACTTCATAGCAAAGTACAAAGTTCGTATCGGATGGACGAATTAAGTTGAAATAGACAGTTTTTGCATGAAAACTCATTCCTGGTGGAACTTCATAGCAAAGTACAAAGTTCGTTTTGGATGGACAAAGTTAGTTGAAATAGACAGTTTTTGCATGAAAACTCATTCCTGGTGGAACTTCATAGCAAAGTACAAAGTTCGTTTTGGATGGACAAAGTTAGTTGAAATAGACAGTTTTTGCATGAAAACTCATTTCTGGTGGAACTTCATAGCAAAGAACAAAGTTCGTTTTGGATGGATCAATTTAGTTGAAATAGACAGTTTTTGCATGAAAACTCATTCCTGGTGGAACTTCATAGCAATGTACAAAGTTCGTATCGGATGGACGAATTAAGTTGAAATAGACAGTTTTTGCATGAAAACTCATTCCTGGTGGAACTTCATAGCAAAGTACAAAGTTCGTTTTGGATGGACAAAGTTAGTTGAAATAGACAGTTTTTGCATGAAAACTCATTTCTGGTGGAACTTCATAGCAAAGAACAAAGTTCGTTTTGGATGGATCAATTTAGTTGAAATAGACAGTTTTTGCATGAAAACTCATTTCTGGTGGAACTTCATAGCAAAGTACAAAGTTCGTTTTGGATGGACAAAGTTAGTTGAAATAGACAGTTCTTGCATGAAAACTCATTCCTGGTAGAACTTCATAGCAAAGTACAAAGTTCGTATCGGATGGACGAATTAAGTTGAAATAGACAGTTTTTGCATGAAAACTCATTCCTGGTGGAACTTCATAGCAAAGTACAAAGTTCGTTTTGGATGGACAAAGTTAGTTGAAATAGACAGTTCTTGCATGAAAACTCATTCCTGGTAGAACTTCATAGCAAAGTACAAAGTTCGTTTTGGATGGATCAATTTAGTTGAAATAGACAGTTCTTGCATGAAAACTCATTCCTGGTAGAACTTCATAGCAAAGTACAAAGTTCGTATCGGATGGACGAATTAAGTTGAAATAGACAGTTTTTGCATGAAAACTCATTCCTGGTGGAACTTCATAGCAAAGTACAAAGTTCGTTTTGGATGGATCAATTTAGTTGAAATAGACAGTTCTTGCATGAAAACTCATTCCTGGTAGAACTTCATAGCAAAGTACAAAGTTCGTATCGGATGGACGAATTAAGTTGAAATAGACAGTTTTTGCATGAAAACTCATTCCCGGTGGAACTTCATAGCAAAGTACAAAGTTCGAATCGGATGGACAAAGTTAGTTGAAATAGACAGTTTTTGCATGAAAACTCATTTCTGGTGGAACTTCATAGCAAAGTACAAAGTTCGTTTTGGATGGACAAAGTTAGTTGAAATAGACAGTTCTTGCATGAAAACTCATTCCTGGTAGAACTTCATAGCAAAGTACAAAGTTCGTATCGGATGGACGAATTAAGTTGAAATAGACAGTTTTTGCATGAAAACTCATTCCTGGTGGAACTTCATAGCAAAGTACAAAGTTCGTTTTGGATGGACAAAGTTAGTTGAAATAGACAGTTCTTGCATGAAAACTCATTCCTGGTAGAACTTCATAGCAAAGTACAAAGTTCGTATCGGATGGACGAATTAAGTTGAAATAGACAGTTTTTGCATGAAAACTCATTCCTGGTGGAACTTCATAGCAAAGTACAAAGTTCGTTTTGGATGGATCAATTTAGTTGAAATAGACAGTTTTTGCATGAAAACTCATTCCTGGTGGAACTTCATAGCAAAGTACAAAGTTCGTTTTGGATGGACGAATTAAGTTGAAATTGACAGTTTTTGCATAAAAACTCATTCCTGGTGGAACTTCATAGCAAAGTACAAAGTTCGTTTTGGATGGATCAATTTAGTTGAAATAGACAGTTTTTGCATGAAAACTCATTCCTGGTGGAACTTCATAGCAAAGTACAAAGTTCGTTTTGGATGGACAAAGTTAGTTGAAATAGACAGTTTTTGCATGAAAACTCATTCCTGGTGGAACTTCATAGCAAAGTACAAAGTTCGTTTTGGATGGACAAAGTTAGTTGAAATAGACAGTTTTTGCATGAAAACTCATTTCTGGTGGAACTTCATAGCAAAGAACAAAGTTCGTTTTGGATGGATCAATTTAGTTGAAATAGACAGTTTTTGCATGAAAACTCATTCCTGGTGGAACTTCATAGCAATGTACAAAGTTCGTATCGGATGGACAAAGTTAGTTGAAATAGACAGTTTTTGCATGAAAACTCATTCCTGGTGGAACTTCATAGCAAAGTACAAAGTTCGTTTTGGAAGGACAAAGTTAGTTGAAATAGACAGTTTTTGCATGAAAACTCATTTCTGGTGGAACTTCATAGCAAAGAACAAAGTTCGTTTTGGATGGATCAATTTAGTTGAAATAGACAGTTTTTGCATGAAAACTCATTTCTGGTGGAACTTCATAGCAAAGTACAAAGTTCGTTTTGGATGGACAAAGTTAGTTGAAATAGACAGTTCTTGCATGAAAACTCATTCCTGGTAGAACTTCATAGCAAAGTACAAAGTTCGTATCGGATGGACGAATTAAGTTGAAATAGACAGTTTTTGCATGAAAACTCATTTCTGGTGGAACTTCATAGCAAAGTACAAAGTTCGTTTTGGATGGACAAAGTTAGTTGAAATAGACAGTTCTTGCATGAAAACTCATTCCTGGTAGAACTTCATAGCAAAGTACAAAGTTCGTATCGGATGGACGAATTAAGTTGAAATAGACAGTTTTTGCATGAAAACTCATTCCTGGTGGAACTTCATAGCAAAGTACAAAGTTCGTTTTGGATGGACAAAGTTAGTTGAAATAGACAGTTCTTGCATGAAAACTCATTCCTGGTAGAACTTCATAGCAAAGTACAAAGTTCGTATCGGATGGACGAATTAAGTTGAAATAGACAGTTTTTGCATGAAAACTCATTCCTGGTGGAACTTCATAGCAAAGTACAAAGTTCGTTTTGGATGGATCAATTTAGTTGAAATAGACAGTTTTTGCATGAAAACTCATTCCTGGTGGAACTTCATAGCAAAGTACAAAGTTCGTTTTGGATGGACGAATTAAGTTGAAATTGACAGTTTTTGCATGAAAACTCATTTCTGGTGGAACTTCATAGCAAAGAACAAAGTTCGTTTTGGATGGATCAATTTAGTTGAAATAGACAGTTTTTGCATGAAAACTCATTCCTGGTGGAACTTCATAGCAAAGTACAAAGTTCGTTTTGGATGGACAAAGTTAGTTGAAATAGACAGTTTTTGCATGAAAACTCATTCCTGGTGGAACTTCATAGCAAAGTACAAAGTTCGTTTTGGATGGATCAATTTAGTTGAAATAGACAGTTTTTGTATGAAAACTCATTCCTGGTGGAACTTCATAGCAAAGTACAAAGTTCGTTTTGGATGGATCAATTTAGTTGAAATAGACAGGTTTTGCATGAAAACTCATTCCTGGTGGAACTTCATAGCAAAGTACAAAGTTCGTTTTGGATGGACAAAGTTAGTTGAAATAGACAGTTTTTGCATGAAAACTCATTCCTGGTGGAACTTCATAGCAAAGTACAAAGTTCGTTTTGGATGGACAAAGTTAGTTGAAATAGACAGTTTTTGCATGAAAACTCATTTCTGGTGGAACTTCATAGCAAAGAACAAAGTTCGTTTTGGATGGATCAATTTAGTTGAAATAGACAGTTTTTGCATGAAAACTCATTCCTGGTGGAACTTCATAGCAAAGTACAAAGTTCGTTTTGGATGGATCAATTTAGTTGAAATAGACAGTTTTTGCATGAAAACTCATTCCTGGTGGAACTTCATAGCAAAGTACAAAGTTCGTTTTGGATGGACAAAATTAGTTGAAATAGACAGTTTTTGCATGAAAACTCATTCCTGGTGGAACTTCATAGCAATGTACAAAGTTCGTATCGGATGGACGAATTAAGTTGAAATAGACAGTTTTTGCATGAAAACTCATTTGTGGTGGAACTTCATAGCAAAGTACAAAGTTCGTTTTGGATGGATCAATTTAGTTGAAATAGACAGTTTTTGCATGAAAACTCATTCCTGGTAGAACTTCATAGCAAAGTACAAAGTTCGTTTTGGATGGATCAATTTAGTTGAAATAGACAGTTTTTGCATGAAAACTCATTCCTGGTGGAACTTCATAGCAAAGTACAAAGTTCGTATCGGATGGATCAATTTAGTTGAAATAGACAGTTCTTGCATGAAAACTCATTCCTGGTAGAACTTCATAGCAAAGTACAAAGTTCGTATCGGATGGACGAATTAAGTTGAAATAGACAGTTTTTGCATGAAAACTCATTCCTGGTGGAACTTCATAGCAAAGTACAAAGTTCGTTTTGGATGGACAAAATTAGTTGAAATAGACAGTTTTTGCATGAAAACTCATTCCTGGTGGAACTTCATAGCAAAGTACAAAGTTCGTTTTGGATGGACAAAGTTAGTTGAAATAGACAGTTCTTGCATGAAAACTCATTCCTGGTAGAACTTCATAGCAAAGTACAAAGTTCGTATCGGATGGACGAATTAAGTTGAAATAGACAGTTTTTGCATGAAAACTCATTCCTGGTGGAACTTCATAGCAAAGTACAAAGTTCGAATCGGATGGACAAAGTTAGTTGAAATAGACAGTTTTTGCATGAAAACTCATTTCTGGTGGAACTTCATAGCAAAGTACAAAGTTCGTATCGGATGGACGAATTAAGTTGAAATAGACAGTTCTTGCATGAAAACTCATTCCTGGTGGAACTTCATAGCAAAGTACAAAGTTCGTTTTGGATGGATCAATTTAGTTGAAATAGACAGTTCTTGCATGAAAACTCATTCCTGGTAGAACTTCATAGCAAAGTACAAAGTTCGTATCGGATGGACGAATTAAGTTGAAATAGACAGTTTTTGCATGAAAACTCATTCCTGGTGGAACTTCATAGCAAAGTACAAAGTTCGAATCGGATGGACAAAGTTAGTTGAAATAGACAGTTTTTGCATGAAAACTCATTTCTGGTGGAACTTCATAGCAAAGTACAAAGTTCGTTTTGGATGGACAAAGTTAGTTGAAATAGACAGTTCTTGCATGAAAACTCATTCCTGGTAGAACTTCATAGCAAAGTACAAAGTTCGTATCGGATGGACGAATTAAGTTGAAATAGACAGTTTTTGCATGAAAACTCATTCCTGGTGGAACTTCATAGCAAAGTACAAAGTTCGTTTTGGATGGACAAAGTTAGTTGAAATAGACAGTTCTTGCATGAAAACTCATTCCTGGTAGAACTTCATAGCAAAGTACAAAGTTCGTATCGGATGGACGAATTAAGTTGAAATAGACAGTTTTTGCATGAAAACTCATTCCTGGTGGAACTTCATAGCAAAGTACAAAGTTCGTTTTGGATGGATCAATTTAGTTGAAATAGACAGTTTTTGCATGAAAACTCATTCCTGGTGGAACTTCATAGCAAAGTACAAAGTTCGTTTTGGATGGACAAAGTTAGTTGAAATAGACAGTTCTTGCATGAAAACTCATTTCTGGTGGAACTTCATAGCAAAGAACAAAGTTCGTTTTGGATGGATCAATTTAGTTGAAATAGACAGTTTTTGCATGAAAACTCATTCCTGGTGGAACTTCATAGCAAAGTACAAAGTTCGTTTTGGATGGATCAATTTAGTTGAAATAGACAGTTTTTGCATGAAAACTCATTCCTGGTGGAACTTCATAGCAAAGTACAAAGTTCGTTTTGGATGGACAAAATTAGTTGAAATAGACAGTTTTTGCATGAAAACTCATTCCTGGTGGAACTTCATAGCAATGTACAAAGTTCGTATCGGATGGACGAATTAAGTTGAAATAGACAGTTTTTGCATGAAAACTCATTTGTGGTGGAACTTCATAGCAAAGTACAAAGTTCGTTTTGGATGGATCAATTTAGTTGAAATAGACAGTTTTTGCATGAAAACTCATTCCTGGTAGAACTTCATAGCAAAGTACAAAGTTCGTTTTGGATGGATCAATTTAGTTGAAATAGACAGTTTTTGCATGAAAACTCATTCCTGGTGGAACTTCATAGCAAAGTACAAAGTTCGTATCGGATGGATCAATTTAGTTGAAATAGACAGTTCTTGCATGAAAACTCATTCCTGGTAGAACTTCATAGCAAAGTACAAAGTTCGTTTTGGATGGACAAAATTAGTTGAAATAGACAGTTTTTGCATGAAAACTCATTCCTGGTGGAACTTCATAGCAAAGCACAAAATTCGTATCGGATGGACGAATTAAGTTGAAATAGACAGTTCTTGCATGAAAACTCATTCCTGGTAGAACTTCATAGCAAAGTACAAAGTTCGTATCGGATGGACGAATTAAGTTGAAATAGACAGTTCTTGCATGAAAACTCATTCCTGGTGGAACTTCATAGCAAAGTACAAAGTTCGTTTTGGATGGATCAATTTAGTTGAAATAGACAGTTTTTGCATGAAAACTCATTCCTGGTAGAACTTCATAGCAAAGTACAAAGTTCGTTTTGGATGGACGAATTAAGTTGAAATAGACAGTTCTTGCATGAAAACTCATTCCTGGTAGAACTTCATAGCAAAGTACAAAGTTCGTATCGGATGGACGAATTAAGTTGAAATAGACAGTTCTTGCATGAAAACTCATTCCTGGTAGAACTTCATAGCAAAGTACAAAGTTCGTATCGGATGGACGAATTAAGTTGAAATAGACAGTTTTTGTATGAAAACTCATTCCTGGTGGAACTTCATAGCAAAGTACAAAGTTCGTTTTGGATGGACAAAGTTAGTTGAAATAGACAGTTTTTGCATGAAAACTCATTCCTGGTAGAACTTCTTAGCAAAGTACAAAGTTCGTTTTGGATGGATCAATTTAGTTGAAATAGACAGTTTTTGCATGAAAACTCATTCCTGGTGGAACTTCATAGCAAAGTACAAAGTTCGTATCGGATGGATCAATTTAGTTGAAATAGACAGTTCTTGCATGAAAACTCATTCCTGGTAGAACTTCATAGCAAAGTACAAAGTTCGTATCGGATGGACGAATTAAGTTGAAATAGACAGTTCTTGCATGAAAACTCATTCCTGGTGGAACTTCATAGCAAAGTACAAAGTTCGTTTTGGATGGATCAATTTAGTTGAAATAGACAGTTTTTGCATGAAAACTCATTCCTGGTAGAACTTCATAGCAAAGTACAAAGTTCGTATCGGATGGACGAATTAAGTTGAAATAGACAGTTTTTGCATGAAAACTCATTCCTGGTGGAACTTCATAGCAAAGTACAAAGTTCGTATCGGATGGATCAATTTAGTTGAAATAGACAGTTCTTGCATGAAAACTCATTCCTGGTAGAACTTCATAGCAAAGTACAAAGTTCGTATCGGATGGACGAATTAAGTTGAAATAGACAGTTTTTGCATGAAAACTCATTCCTGGTGGAACTTCATAGCAAAGTACAAAGTTCGTTTTGGATGGACAAAATTAGTTGAAATAGACAGTTTTTGCATGAAAACTCATTCCTGGTGGAACTTCATAGCAAAGTACAAAGTTCGTATCGGATGGACGAATTAAGTTGAAATAGACAGTTCTTGCATGAAAACTCATTCCTGGTGGAACTTCATAGCAAAGTACAAAGTTTGTTTTGGATGGATCAATTTAGTTGAAATAGACAGTTTTTGCATGAAAACTCATTCCTGGTAGAACTTCTTAGCAAAGTACAAAGTTCGTTTTGGATGGATCAATTTAGTTGAAATAGACAGTTTTTGCATGAAAACTCATTCCTGGTGGAACTTCATAGCAAAGTACAAAGTTCGTATCGGATGGACGAATTAAGTTGAAATAGACAGTTCTTGCATGAAAACTCATTCCTGGTGGAACTTCATAGCAAAGTACAAAGTTCGTTTTGGATGGATCAATTAAGTTGAAATAGACAGTTTTTGCATGAAAACTCATTCCTGGTAGAACTTCTTAGCAAAGTACAAAGTTCGTTTTGGATGGATCAATTTAGTTGAAATAGACAGTTTTTGCATGAAAACTCATTCCTGGTGGAACTTCATAGCAAAGTACAAAGTTCGTATCGGATGGATCAATTTAGTTGAAATAGACAGTTCTTGCATGAAAACTCATTCCTGGTAGAACTTCATAGCAAAGTACAAAGTTCGTATCGGATGGACGAATTAAGTTGAAATAGACAGTTTTTGCATGAAAACTCATTCCTGGTGGAACTTCATAGCAAAGTACAAAGTTCGTTTTGGATGGATCAATTTAGTTGAAATAGACAGTTTTTGCATGAAAACTCATTCCTGGTGGAACTTCATAGCAAAGTACAAAGTTCGTATCGGATGGATCAATTTAGTTGAAATAGACAGTTCTTGCATGAAAACTCATTCCTGGTAGAACTTCATAGCAAAGTACAAAGTTCGTATCGGATGGACGAATTAAGTTGAAATAGACAGTTTTTGCATGAAAACTCATTCCTGGTGGAACTTCATAGCAAAGTACAAAGTTCGTTTTGGATGGACAAAATTAGTTGAAATAGACAGTTTTTGCATGAAAACTCATTCCTGGTGGAACTTCATAGCAAAGTACAAAGTTCGTTTTGGATGGACAAAGTTAGTTGAAATAGACAGTTTTTGCATGAAAACTCATTCCTGGTGGAACTTCATAGCAAAGTACAAAGTTCGAATCGGATGGACAAAGTTAGTTGAAATAGACAGTTTTTGCATAAAAACTCATTCCTGGTGGAACTTCATAGCAAAGTACAAAGTTCGTTTTGGATGGACAAAGTTAGTTGAAATAGACAGTTCTTGCATGAAAACTCATTTCTGGTGGAACTTCATAGCAAAGTACAAAGTTCGTTTTGGATGGACAAAATTAGTTGAAATAGACAGTTTTTGCATGAAAACTCATTCCTGGTGGAACTTCATAGCAAAGTACAAAGTTCGTTTTGGATGGATCAATTTAGTTGAAATAGACAGTTTTTGCATGAAAACTCATTCCTGGTGGAACTTCATAGCAAAGTACAAAGTTCGAATCGGATGGACAAAGTTAGTTGAAATAGACAGTTTTTGCATGAAAACTCATTCCTGGTGGAACTTCATAGCAAAGTACAAAGTTCGTTTTGGATGGACAAAATTAGTTGAAATAGACAGTTTTTGCATGAAAACTCATTCCTGGTGGAACTTCATAGCAAAGTACAAAGTTCGTTTTGGATGGATCAATTTAGTTGAAATAGACAGTTTTTGCATGAAAACTCATTCCTGGTGGAACTTCATAGCAAAGTACAAAGTTCGTATCGGATGGATCAATTTAGTTGAAATAGACAGTTCTTGCATGAAAACTCATTCCTGGTAGAACTTCATAGCAAAGTACAAAGTTCGTATCGGATGGACGAATTAAGTTGAAATAGACAGTTTTTGCATGAAAACTCATTCCTGGTGGAACTTCATAGCAAAGTACAAAGTTCGTATCGGATGGACGAATTAAGTTGAAATAGACAGTTCTTGCATGAAAACTCATTCCTGGTGGAACTTCATAGCAAAGTACAAAGTTCGTTTTGGATGGACAAAGTTAGTTGAAATAGACAGTTTTTGCATGAAAACTCATTCCTGGTGGAACTTCATAGCAAAGTACAAAGTTCGAATCGGATGGACAAAGTTAGTTGAAATAGACAGTTTTTGCATAAAAACTCATTCCTGGTGGAACTTCATAGCAAAGTACAAAGTTCGTTTTGGATGGACAAAGTTAGTTGAAATAGACAGTTCTTGCATGAAAACTCATTTCTGGTGGAACTTCATAGCAAAGTACAAAGTTCGTTTTGGATGGACAAAATTAGTTGAAATAGACAGTTTTTGCATGAAAACTCATTCCTGGTGGAACTTCATAGCAAAGTACAAAGTTCGTATCGGATGGACGAATTAAGTTGAAATAGACAGTTCTTGCATGAAAACTCATTCCTGGTGGAACTTCATAGCAAAGTACAAAGTTCGAATCGGATGGACAAAGTTAGTTGAAATAGACAGTTTTTGCATGAAAACTCATTCCTGGTGGAACTTCATAGCAAAGTACAAAGTTCGTTTTGGATGGACAAAGTTAGTTGAAATAGACAGTTCTTGCATGAAAACTCATTTCTGGTGGAACTTCATAGCAAAGAACAAAGTTCGTTTTGGATGGATCAATTTAGTTGAAATAGACAGTTTTTGCATGAAAACTCATTCCTGGTGGAACTTCATAGCAAAGTACAAAGTTCGTTTTGGATGGACAAAATTAGTTGAAATAGACAGTTTTTGCATGAAAACTCATTCCTGGTGGAACTTCATAGCAAAGAACAAAGTTCGTTTTGGATGGATCAATTTAGTTGAAATAGACAGTTTTTGCATGAAAACTCATTCCTGGTGGAACTTCATAGCAAAGTACAAAGTTCGTTTTGGATGGACAAAATTAGTTGAAATAGACAGTTTTTGCATGAAAACTCATTCCTGGTGGAACTTCATAGCAAAGTACAAAGTTCGTATCGGATGCACGAATTAAGTTGAAATAGACAGTTTTTGCATGAAAACTCATTTCTGGTGGAACTTCATAGCAAAGAACAAAGTTCGTTTTGGATGGATCAATTTAGTTGAAATAGACAGTTTTTGCATGAAAACTCATTCCTGGTGGAACTTCATAGCAAAGTACAAAGTTCGTTTTGGATGGATCAATTTAGTTGAAATAGACAGTTTTTGCATGAAAACTCATTCCTGGTGGAACTTCATAGCAAAGTACAAAGTTCGTTTTGGATGGATCAATTTAGTTGAAATAGACAGTTTTTGCATGAAAACTCATTCCTGGTGGAACTTCATAGCAAAGTACAAAGTTCGTTTTGGATGGATCAATTTAGTTGAAATAGACAGTTTTTGCATGAAAACTCATTCCTGGTGGAACTTCATAGCAAAGTACAAAGTTCGTTTTGGATGGACAAAATTAGTTGAAATAGACAGTTTTTGCATGAAAACTCATTCCTGGTGGAACTTCATAGCAAAGTACAAAGTTCGTTTTGGATGGATCAATTTAGTTGAAATAGACAGTTTTTGCATGAAAACTCATTCCTGGTGGAACTTCATAGCAAAGTACAAAGTTCGTTTTGGATGGATCAATTTAGTTGAAATAGACAGTTTTTGCATGAAAACTCATTCCTGGTGGAACTTCATAGCAAAGTACAAAGTTCGTTTTGGATGGACAAAGTTAGTTGAAATAGACAGTTCTTGCATGAAAACTCATTCCTGGTAGAACTTCATAGCAAAGTACAAAGTTCGTTTTGGATGGATCAATTTAGTTGAAATAGACAGTTTTTGCATAAAAACTCATTCCTGGTGGAACTTCATAGCAAAGTACAAAGTTCGTTTTGGATGGATCAATTTAGTTGAAATAGACAGTTTTTGCATGAAAACTCATTCCTGGTGGAACTTCATAGCAAAGTACAAAGTTCGTTTTGGATGGACAAAATTAGTTGAAATAGACAGTTTTTGCATGAAAACTCATTCCTGGTGGAACTTCATAGCAAAGTACAAAGTTCGTATCGGATGGACGAATTAAGTTGAAATAGACAGTTTTTGCATGAAAACTCATTTCTGGTGGAACTTCATAGCAAAGAACAAAGTTCGTTTTGGATGGATCAATTTAGTTGAAATAGACAGTTTTTGCATGAAAACTCATTCCTGGTAGAACTTCATAGCAAAGTACAAAGTTCGTTTTGGATGGATCAATTTAGTTGAAATAGACAGTTTTTGCATGAAAACTCATTCCTGGTGGAACTTCATAGCAAAGTACAAAGTTCGTTTTGGATGGATCAATTTAGTTGAAATAGACAGTTTTTGCATGAAAACTCATTCCTGGTGGAACTTCATAGCAAAGTACAAAGTTCGTTTTGGATGGATCAATTTAGTTAAAATAGACAGTTTTTGCATGAAAACTCATTCCTGGTGGAACTTCATAGCAAAGTACAAAGTTCGTTTTGGATGGATCGATTTAGTTGAAATAGACAGTTTTTGCATGAAAACTCATTCCTGGTGGAACTTCATAGCAAAGTACAAAGTTCGTTTTGGATGGATCAATTTAGTTGAAATAGACAGTTTTTGCATGAAAACTCATTCCTGGTGGAACTTCATAGCAAAGTACAAAGTTCGTTTTGGATGGACAAAGTTAGTTGAAATAGACAGTTCTTGCATGAAAACTCATTCCTGGTAGAACTTCATAGCAAAGTACAAAGTTCGTTTTGGATGGATCAATTTAGTTGAAATAGACAGTTTTTGCATGAAAACTCATTCCTGGTGGAACTTCAAAGCAAAGTACAAAGTTCGTTTTGGATGGATCAATTTAGTTGAAATAGACAGTTTTTGCATGAAAACTCATTCCTGGTGGAACTTCATAGCAAAGTACAAAGTTCGTTTTGGATGGACAAAATTAGTTGAAATAGACAGTTTTTGCATGAAAACTCATTCCTGGTGGAACTTCATAGCAAAGTACAAAGTTCGTATCGGGTGGACGAATTAAGTTGAAATAGACAGTTTTTGCATGAAAACTCATTTCTGGTGGAACTTCATAACAAAGAACAAAGTTCGTTTTGGATGGATCAATTTAGTTGAAATAGACAGTTTTTGCATGAAAACTCATTCCTGGTGGAACTTCATAGCAAAGTACAAAGTTCGTTTTGGATGGATCAATTTAGTTGAAATAGACAGTTTTTGCATGAAAACTCATTCCTGGTGGAACTTCATAGCAAAGTACAAAGTTCGTTTTGGATGGATCAATTTAGTTGAAATAGACAGTTTTTGCATGAAAACTCATTCCTGGTGGAACTTCATAGCAAAGTACAAAGTTCGTATCGGATGGATCAATTTAGTTGAAATAGACAGTTCTTGCATGAAAACTCATTCCTGGTAGAACTTCATAGCAAAGTACAAAGTTCGTATCGGATGGACGAATTAAGTTGAAATAGACAGTTTTTGCATGAAAACTCATTCCTGGTGGAACTTCATAGCAAAGTACAAAGTTCGTTTTGGATGGACAAAATTAGTTGAAATAGACAGTTTTTGCATGAAAACTCATTCCTGGTGGAACTTCATAGCAAAGTACAAAGTTCGTATCGGATGGACGAATTAAGTTGAAATAGACAGTTCTTGCATGAAAACTCATTCCTGGTGGAACTTCATAGCAAAGTACAAAGTTCGTTTTGGATGGACAAAGTTAGTTGAAATAGACAGTTTTTGCATGAAAACTCATTCCTGGTGGAACTTCATAGCAAAGTACAAAGTTCGTTTTGGATGGACAAAATTAGTTGAAATAGACAGTTTTTGCATGAAAACTCATTCCTGGTAGAACTTCATAGCAAAGTACAAAGTTCGTTTTGGATGGATCAATTTAGTTGAAATAGACAGTTTTTGCATGAAAACTCATTCCTGGTGGAACTTCATAGCAAAGTACAAAGTTCGTATCGGATGGATCAATTTAGTTGAAATAGACAGTTCTTGCATGAAAACTCATTCCTGGTAGAACTTCATAGCAAAGTACAAAGTTCGTATCGGATGGACGAATTAAGTTGAAATAGACAGTTTTTGCATGAAAACTCATTCCTGGTGGAACTTCATAGCAAAGTACAAAGTTCGTTTTGGATGGACAAAATTAGTTGAAATAGACAGTTTTTGCATGAAAACTCATTCCTGGTGGAACTTCATAGCAAAGTACAAAGTTCGTATCGGATGGACGAATTAAGTTGAAATAGACAGTTCTTGCATGAAAACTCATTCCTGGTGGAACTTCATAGCAAAGTACAAAGTTCGTTTTGGATGGACAAAGTTAGTTGAAATAGACAGTTTTTGCATGAAAACTCATTCCTGGTGGAACTTCATAGCAAAGTACAAAGTTCGAATCGGATGGACAAAGTTAGTTGAAATAGACAGTTTTTGCATAAAAACTCATTCCTGGTGGAACTTCATAGCAAAGTACAAAGTTCGTTTTGGATGGACAAAGTTAGTTGAAATAGACAGTTCTTGCATGAAAACTCATTTTTGGTGGAACTTCATAGCAAAGAACAAAGTTCGTTTTGGATGGATCAATTTAGTTGAAATAGACAGTTTTTGCATGAAAACTCATTCCTGGTGGAACTTCATAGCAAAGTACAAAGTTCGTTTTGGATGGATCAATTTAGTTGAAATAGACAGTTTTTGCATGAAAACTCATTCCTGGTGGAACTTCATAGCAAAGTACAAAGTTCGTTTTGGATGGACAAAATTAGTTGAAATAGACAGTTTTTGCATGAAAACTCATTCCTGGTGGAACTTCATAGCAAAGTACAAAGTTCGTATCGGATGGACGAATTAAGTTGAAATAGACAGTTTTTGCATGAAAACTCATTTCTGGTGGAACTTCATAGCAAAGAACAAAGTTCGTTTTGGATGGATCAATTTAGTTGAAATAGACAGTTTTTGCATGAAAACTCATTCCTGGTGGAACTTCATAGCAAAGTACAAAGTTCGTTTTGGATGGATCAATTTAGTTGAAATAGACAGTTTTTGCATGAAAACTCATTCCTGGTGGAACTTCATAGCAAAGTACAAAGTTCGTTTTGGATGGACAAAACTAGTTGAAATAGACAGTTTTTGCATGAAAACTCATTCCTGGTGGAACTTCATAGCAAAGTACAAAGTTCGTTTTGGATGGACAAAGTTAGTTGAAATAAACAGTTTTTGCATGAAAACTCATTCCTGGTGGAACTTCATAGCAAAGTACAAAGTTCGTTTTGGATGGACAAAATTAGTTGAAATAAACAGTTTTTGCATGAAAACTCATTCCTGGTGGAACTTCATAGCAAAGTACAAAGTTCGTATCGGATGGACGAATTAAGTTGAAATAGACAGTTCTTGCATGAAAACTCATTCCTGGTGGAACTTCATAGCAAAGTACAAAGTTCGTTTTGGATGGACAAAGTTAGTTGAAATAGACAGTTTTTGCATGAAAACTCATTCCTGGTGGAACTTCATAGCAAAGTACAAAGTTCGAATCGGATGGACAAAGTTAGTTGAAATAGACAGTTTTTGCATAAAAACTCATTCCTGGTGGAACTTCATAGCAAAGTACAAAGTTCGTTTTGGATGGACAAAGTTAGTTGAAATAGACAGTTCTTGCATGAAAACTCATTTTTGGTGGAACTTCATAGCAAAGAACAAAGTTCGTTTTGGATGGATCAATTTAGTTGAAATAGACAGTTTTTGCATGAAAACTCATTCCTGGTGGAACTTCATAGCAAAGTACAAAGTTCGTTTTGGATGGATCAATTTAGTTGAAATAGACAGTTTTTGCATGAAAACTCATTCCTGGTGGAACTTCATAGCAAAGTACAAAGTTCGTTTTGGATGGATCAATTTAGTTGAAATAGACAGTTTTTGCATGAAAACTCATTCCTGGTGGAACTTCATAGCAAAGTACAAAGTTCGTTTTGGATGGACAAAATTAGTTGAAATAGACAGTTTTTGCATGAAAACTCATTCCTGGTGGAACTTCATAGCAAAGTACAAAGTTCGTTTTGGATGGATCAATTTAGTTGAAATAGACAGTTTTTGCATGAAAACTCATTCCTGGTGGAACTTCATAGCAAAGTACAAAGTTCGTTTTGGATGGACAAAATTAGTTGAAATAGACAGTTTTTGCATGAAAACTCATTCCTGGTGGAACTTCATAGCAAAGTACAAAGTTCGTTTTGGATGGACAAAGTTAGTTGAAATAGACAGTTTTTGCATGAAAACTCATTCCTGGTGGAACTTCATAGCAAAGTACAAAGTTCGTATCGGATGGACGAATTAAGTTGAAATAGACAGTTTTTGCATGAAAACTCATTTCTGGTGGAACTTCATAACAAAGAACAAAGTTCGTTTTGGATGGATCAATTTAGTTGAAATAGACAGTTTTTGCATGAAAACTCATTCCTGGTGGAACTTCATAGCAAAGTACAAAGTTCGTTTTGGATGGATCAATTTAGTTGAAATAGACAGTTTTTGCATGAAAACTCATTCCTGGTGGAACTTCATAGCAAAGTACAAAGTTCGTTTTGGATGGATCAATTTAGTTGAAATAGACAGTTTTTGCATGAAAACTCATTCCTGGTGGAACTTCATAGCAAAGTACAAAGTTCGTTTTGGATGGACAAAATTAGTTGAAATAGACAGTTTTTGCATGAAAACTCATTCCTGGTGGAACTTCATAGCAAAGTACAAAGTTCGTTTTGGATGGACAAAGTTAGTTGAAATAGACAGTTTTTGCATGAAAACTCATTCCTGGTGGAACTTCATAGCAAAGTACAAAGTTCGTTTTGGATGGATCAATTTAGTTGAAATAGACAGTTTTTGCATGAAAACTCATTCCTGGTGGAACTTCATAGCAAAGTACAAAGTTCGTTTTGGATGGACAAAGTTAGTTGAAATAGACAGTTCGTGCATGAAAACTCATTCCTGGTAGAACTTCATAGCAAAGTACAAAGTTCGTTTTGGATGGATCAATTTAGTTGAAATAGACAGTTTTTGCATGAAAACTCATTCCTGGTGGAACTTCATAGCAAAGAACAAAGTTCGTTTTGGATGGATCAATTTAGTTGAAATAGACAGTTTTTGCATGAAAACTCATTCGTGGTGGAACTTCATAGCAAAGTACAAAGTTCGTTTTGGATGGATCAATTTAGTTGAAATAGACAGTTTTTGCATGAAAACTCATTCCTGGTGGAACTTCATAGCAAAGTACAAAGTTCGTTTTGGATGGACAAAGTTAGTTGAAATAGACAGTTTTTGCATAAAAACTCATTCCTGGTGGAACTTCATAGCAAAGTACAAAGTTCGTTTTGGATGGATCAATTTAGTTGAAATAGACAGTTTTTGCATAAAAACTCATTCCTGGTGGAACTTCATAGCAAAGTACAAAGTTCGTTTTGGATGGACAAAGTTAGTTGAAATAGACAGTTTTTGCATGAAAACTCATTCCTGGTGGAACTTCATAGCAAAGTACAAAGTTCGTTTTGGATGGACAAAGTTAGTTGAAATAGACAGTTTTTGCATGAAAACTCATTCCTGGTGGAACTTCATAGCAAAGTACAAAGTTCGTTTTGGATGGATCAATTTAGTTGAAATAGACAGTTTTTGCATGAAAACTCATTCCTGGTGGAACTTCATAGCAAAGTACAAAGTTCGTTTTGGATGGATCAATTTAGTTGAAATAGACAGTTTTTGCATGAAAACTCATTCCTGGTGGAACTTCATAGCAAAGTACAAAGTTCGTTTTGGATGGATCAATTTAGTTAAAATAGACAGTTCTTGCATGAAAACTCATTCCTGGTAGAACTTCATAGCAAAGTGCAAAGTTCGTATCGGATGGACGAATTAAGTTGAAATAGACAGTTTTTGCATGAAAACTCATTCCTGGTGGAACTTCATAGCAAAGAACAAAGTTCGTTTTGGATGGATCAATTTAGTTGAAATAGACAGTTTTTGCATGAAAACTCATTCCTGGTGGAACTTCATAGCAAAGTACAAAGTTCGTTTTGGATGGACAAAGTTAGTTGAAATAGACAGTTCTTGCATGAAAACTCATTCCTGGTGGAACTTCATAGCAAAGTACAAAGTTCGTTTTGGATGGACAAAGTTAGTTGAAATAGACAGTTCTTGCATGAAAACTCATTCCTGGTAGAACTTCATAGCAAAGTACAAAGTTCGTTTTGGATGGATCAATTTAGTTGAAATAGACAGTTTTTGCATGAAAACTCATTCCTGGTGGAACTTCATAGCAAAGAACAAAGTTCGTATCGGATGCACCAATTAAGTTGAAATAGACAGTTTTTGTATGAAAACTCATTCCTGGTGGAACTTCATAGCAAAGTACAAAGTTCGTTTTGGATGGACAAAGTTAGTTGAAATAGACAGTTTTTGCATGAAAACTCATTCCTGGTGGAACTTCATAGCAAAGTACAAAGTTCGTTTTGGATGCACCAATTTAGTTGAAATAGACAGTTTTTGCATGAAAACTCATTCCTGGTGGAACTTCATAGCAAAGAACAAAGTTCGTATCGGATGCACCAATTTAGTTGAAATAGACAGTTTTTGCATGAAAACTCATTCCTGGTGGAACTTCATAGCAAAGTACAAAGTTCGTTTTGGATGGACAAAGTTAGTTGAAATAGACAGTTCTTGCATGAAAACTCATTCCTGGTAGAACTTCATAGCAAAGTACAAAGTTCGTTTTGGATGGATCAATTTAGTTGAAAAAGACAGTTTTTGCATGAAAACTCATTCCTGGTGGAACTTCATAGCAAAGAACAAAGTTCGTATCGGATGCACCAATTTAGTTGAAATAGACAGTTTTTGCATGAAAACTCATTCCTGGTGGAACTTCATAGCAAAGTACAAAGTTCGTTTTGGATGGACAAAGTTAGTTGAAATAGACAGTTTTTGCATGAAAACTCATTTCTGGTGGAACTTCATAGCAAAGTACAAAGTTCGTTTTGGATGGACAAAGTTAGTTGAAATAGACAGTTCTTGCATGAAAACTCATTCCTGGTAGAACTTCATAGCAAAGTACAAAGTTCGTTTTGGATGGATCAATTTAGTTGAAATAGACAGTTTTTGCATGAAAACTCATTCCTGGTGGAACTTCATAGCAAAGTACAAAGTTCGTTTTGGATGGATCAATTTAGTTGAAATAGACAGTTTTTGCATGAAAACTCATTCCTGGTGGAACTTCATAGCAAAGTACAAAGTTCGTTTTGGATGGACAAAGTTAGTTGAAATAGACAGTTCTTGCATAAAAACTCATTCCTGGTGGAACTTCATAGCAAAGTACAAAGTTCGTTTTGGATGGATCAATTTAGTTGAAATAGACAGTTTTTGCATGAAAACTCATTCCTGGTGGAACTTCATAGCAAAGTACAAAGTTCGTATCGGATGCACCAATTTAGTTGAAATAGACAGTTTTTGCATGAAAACTCATTCCTGGTGGAACTTCATAGCAAAGTACAAAGTTCGTTTTGGATGGATCAATTTAGTTGAAATAGACAGTTTTTGCATGAAAACTCATTCCTGGTGGAACTTCATAGCAAAGTACAAAGTTCGTTTTGGATGGACAAAGTTAGTTGAAATAGACAGTTCTTGCATAAAAACTCATTCCTGGTGGAACTTCATAGCAAAGTACAAAGTTCGTTTTGGATGGACAAAGTTAGTTGAAATAGACAGTTTTTGCATGAAAACTCATTCCTGGTGGAACTTCATAGCAAAGTACAAAGTTCGTATCGGATGCACCAATTTAGTTGAAATAGACAGTTTTTGCATGAAAACTCATTCCTGGTGGAACTTCATAGCAAAGTACAAAGTTCGTTTTGGATGGATCAATTTAGTTGAAATAGACAGTTTTTGCATGAAAACTCATTCCTGGTGGAACTTCATAGCAAAGTACAAAGTTCGTTTTGGATGGACAAAGTTAGTTGAAATAGACAGTTCTTGCATGAAAACTCATTCCTGGTAGAACTTCATAGCAAAGTACAAAGTTCGTTTTAGATGGACAAAGTTAGTTGAAATAGACAGTTTTTGCATGAAAACTCATTCCTGGTGGAACTTCATAGCAAAGTACAAAGTTCGTTTTGGATGGACAAAGTTAGTTGAAATAGACAGCTTTTGCATAAAAACTCATTCCTGGTGGAACTTCATAGCAAAGTACAAAGTTCGTTTTGGATGGATCAATTTAGTTGAAATAGACAGTTTTTGCATGAAAACTCATTCCTGGTGGAACTTCATAGCAAAGTACAAAGTTCGTTTTGGATGGACAAAGTTAGTTGAAATAGACAGTTTTTGCATAAAAACTCATTCCTGGTGGAACTTCATAGCAAAGTAAAAAGTTCGTTTTGGATGGATCAATTTAGTTGAAATAGACAGTTTTTGCATGAAAACTCATTGCTGGTGGAACTTCATAGCAAAGTACAAAGTTCGTTTTGGATGGATCAATTTAGTTGAAATAGACAGTTTTTGCATGAAAACTCATTCCTGGTGGAACTTCATAGCAAAGTACAAAGTTCGTTTTGGATGGACAAAGTTAGTTGAAATAGACAGTTCTTGCATGAAAACTCATTCCTGGTGGAACTTCATAGCAAAGTACAAAGTTCGTTTTGGATGGACAAAGTTAGTTGAAATAGACAGTTCTTGCATGAAAACTCATTCCTGGTAGAACTTCATAGCAAAGTACAAAGTTCGTTTTGGATGGATCAATTTAGTTGAAATAGACAGTTTTTGCATGAAAACTCATTCCTGGTGGAACTTCATAGCAAAGTACAAAGTTCGTTTTGGATGGACAAAGTTAGTTGAAATAGACAGTTCTTGCATGAAAACTCATTCCTGGTGGAACTTCATAGCAAAGTACAAAGTTCGTATCGGATGCACCAATTTAGTTGAAATAGACAGTTTTTGCATGAAAACTCATTCCTGGTGGAACTTCATAGCAAAGTACAAAGTTCGTTTTGGATGGATCAATTTAGTTGAAATAGACAGTTTTTGCATGAAAACTCATTCCTGGTGGAACTTCATAGCAAAGTACAAAGTTCGTTTTGGATGGACAAAGTTAGTTGAAATAGACAGTTCTTGCATAAAAACTCATTCCTGGTGGAACTTCATAGCAAAGTACAAAGTTCGTTTTGGATGCACCAATTTAGTTGAAATAGACAGTTTTTGCATGAAAACTCATTCCTGGTGGAACTTCATAGCAAAGTACAAAGTTCGTATCGGATGCACCAATTTAGTTGAAATAGACAGTTTTTGCATGAAAACTCATTCCTGGTGGAACTTCATAGCAAAGTACAAAGTTCGTTTTGGATGGATCAATTTAGTTGAAATAGACAGTTTTTGCATGAAAACTCATTCCTGGTGGAACTTCATAGCAAAGTACAAAGTTCGTTTTGGATGGACAAAGTTAGTTGAAATAGACAGTTCTTGCATAAAAACTCATTCCTGGTGGAACTTCATAGCAAAGTACAAAGTTCGTTTTGGATGGATCAATTTAGTTGAAATAGACAGTTTTTGCATGAAAACTCATTCCTGGTGGAACTTCATAGCAAAGTACAAAGTTCGTTTTGGATGGACAAAGTTAGTTGAAATAGACAGTTCTTGCATGAAAACTCATTCCTGGTAGAACTTCATAGCAAAGTACAAAGTTCGTTTTAGATGGACAAAGTTAGTTGAAATAGACAGTTTTTGCATGAAAACTCATTCCTGGTGGAACTTCATAGCAAAGTACAAAGTTCGTTTTGGATGGACAAAGTTAGTTGAAATAGACAGCTTTTGCATAAAAACTCATTCCTGGTGGAACTTCATAGCAAAGTACAAAGTTCGTTTTGGATGGATCAATTTAGTTGAAATAGACAGTTTTTGCATGAAAACTCATTCCTGGTGGAACTTCATAGCAAAGTACAAAGTTCGTTTTGGATGGACAAAGTTAGTTGAAATAGACAGTTTTTGCATAAAAACTCATTCCTGGTGGAACTTCATAGCAAAGTAAAAAGTTCGTTTTGGATGGATCAATTTAGTTGAAATAGACAGTTTTTGCATGAAAACTCATTCCTGGTGGAACTTCATAGCAAAGTACAAAGTTCGTTTTGGATGGACAAAATTAGTTGAAATAGACAGTTTTTGCATGAAAACTCATTCCTGGTGGAACTTCATAGCAAAGTACAAAGTTCGTTTTGGATGGATCAATTTAGTTGAAATAGACAGTTTTTGCATGAAAACTCATTCCTGGTGGAACTTCATAGCAAAGTACAAAGTTCGTTTTGGATGGATCAATTTAGTTGAAATAGACAGTTTTTGCATGAAAACTCATTCCTGGTGGAACTTCATAGCAAAGAACAAAGTTCGTTTTGGATGGATCAATTTAGTTGAAATAGACAGTTTTTGCATGAAAACTCATTCCTGGTGGAACTTCATAGCAAAGTACAAAGTTCGTTTTGGATGGATCAATTTAGTTGAAATAGACAGTTTTTGCATGAAAACTCATTCCTGGTGGAACTTCATAGCAAAGTACAAAGTTCGTTTTGGATGGACAAAATTAGTTGAAATAGACAGTTTTTGCATGAAAACTCATTCCTGGTGGAACTTCATAGCAAAGTACAAAGTTCGTTTTGGATGGATCAATTTAGTTGAAATAGACAGTTTTTGCATGAAAACTCATTGCTGGTGGAACTTCATAGCAAAGTACAAAGTTCGTTTTGGATGGATCAATTTAGTTGAAATAGACAGTTTTTGCATGAAAACTCATTCCTGGTGGAACTTCATAGCAAAGTACAAAGTTCGTTTTGGATGGACAAAGTTAGTTGAAATAGACAGTTCTTGCATGAAAACTCATTCCTGGTAGAACTTCATAGCAAAGTGCAAAGTTCGTATCGGATGGACGAATTAAGTTGAAATAGACAGTTTTTGCATGAAAACTCATTCCTGGTGGAACTTCATAGCAAAGAACAAAGTTCGTTTTGGATGGATCAATTTAGTTGAAATAGACAGTTTTTGCATGAAAACTCATTCCTGGTGGAACTTCATAGCAAAGTACAAAGTTCGTTTTGGATGGACAAAGTTAGTTGAAATAGACAGTTCTTGCATGAAAACTCATTCCTGGTGGAACTTCATAGCAAAGTACAAAGTTCGTTTTGGATGGACAAAGTTAGTTGAAATAGACAGTTCTTGCATGAAAACTCATTCCTGGTAGAACTTCATAGCAAAGTACAAAGTTCGTTTTGGATGGATCAATTTAGTTGAAATAGACAGTTTTTGCATGAAAACTCATTCCTGGTGGAACTTCATAGCAAAGAACAAAGTTCGTATCGGATGCACCAATTAAGTTGAAATAGACAGTTTTTGTATGAAAACTCATTCCTGGTGGAACTTCATAGCAAAGTACAAAGTTCGTTTTGGATGGACAAAGTTAGTTGAAATAGACAGTTTTTGCATGAAAACTCATTCCTGGTGGAACTTCATAGCAAAGTACAAAGTTCGTTTTGGATGCACCAATTTAGTTGAAATAGACAGTTTTTGCATGAAAACTCATTCCTGGTGGAACTTCATAGCAAAGAACAAAGTTCGTATCGGATGCACCAATTTAGTTGAAATAGACAGTTTTTGCATGAAAACTCATTCCTGGTGGAACTTCATAGCAAAGTACAAAGTTCGTTTTGGATGGACAAAGTTAGTTGAAATAGACAGTTCTTGCATGAAAACTCATTCCTGGTAGAACTTCATAGCAAAGTACAAAGTTCGTTTTGGATGGATCAATTTAGTTGAAATAGACAGTTTTTGCATGAAAACTCATTCCTGGTGGAACTTCATAGCAAAGAACAAAGTTCGTATCGGATGCACCAATTTAGTTGAAATAGACAGTTTTTGCATGAAAACTCATTCCTGGTGGAACTTCATAGCAAAGTACAAAGTTCGTTTTGGATGGACAAAGTTAGTTGAAATAGACAGTTTTTGCATGAAAACTCATTTCTGGTGGAACTTCATAGCAAAGTACAAAGTTCGTTTTGGATGGACAAAGTTAGTTGAAATAGACAGTTCTTGCATGAAAACTCATTCCTGGTAGAACTTCATAGCAAAGTACAAAGTTCGTTTTGGATGGATCAATTTAGTTGAAATAGACAGTTTTTGCATGAAAACTCATTCCTGGTGGAACTTCATAGCAAAGTACAAAGTTCGTTTTGGATGGATCAATTTAGTTGAAATAGACAGTTTTTGCATGAAAACTCATTCCTGGTGGAACTTCATAGCAAAGTACAAAGTTCGTTTTGGATGGACAAAGTTAGTTGAAATAGACAGTTCTTGCATAAAAACTCATTCCTGGTGGAACTTCATAGCAAAGTACAAAGTTCGTTTTGGATGGATCAATTTAGTTGAAATAGACAGTTTTTGCATGAAAACTCATTCCTGGTGGAACTTCATAGCAAAGTACAAAGTTCGTATCGGATGCACCAATTTAGTTGAAATAGACAGTTTTTGCATGAAAACTCATTCCTGGTGGAACTTCATAGCAAAGTACAAAGTTCGTTTTGGATGGATCAATTTAGTTGAAATAGACAGTTTTTGCATGAAAACTCATTCCTGGTGGAACTTCATAGCAAAGTACAAAGTTCGTTTTGGATGGACAAAGTTAGTTGAAATAGACAGTTCTTGCATAAAAACTCATTCCTGGTGGAACTTCATAGCAAAGTACAAAGTTCGTTTTGGATGCACCAATTTAGTTGAAATAGACAGTTTTTGCATGAAAACTCATTCCTGGTGGAACTTCATAGCAAAGTACAAAGTTCGTATCGGATGCACCAATTTAGTTGAAATAGACAGTTTTTGCATGAAAACTCATTCCTGGTGGAACTTCATAGCAAAGTACAAAGTTCGTTTTGGATGGATCAATTTAGTTGAAATAGACAGTTTTTGCATGAAAACTCATTCCTGGTGGAACTTCATAGCAAAGTACAAAGTTCGTTTTGGATGGACAAAGTTAGTTGAAATAGACAGTTCTTGCATAAAAACTCATTCCTGGTGGAACTTCATAGCAAAGTACAAAGTTCGTTTTGGATGGATCAATTTAGTTGAAATAGACAGTTTTTGCATGAAAACTCATTCCTGGTGGAACTTCATAGCAAAGTACAAAGTTCGTTTTGGATGGACAAAGTTAGTTGAAATAGACAGTTCTTGCATGAAAACTCATTCCTGGTAGAACTTCATAGCAAAGTACAAAGTTCGTTTTAGATGGACAAAGTTAGTTGAAATAGACAGTTTTTGCATGAAAACTCATTCCTGGTGGAACTTCATAGCAAAGTACAAAGTTCGTTTTGGATGGACAAAGTTAGTTGAAATAGACAGCTTTTGCATAAAAACTCATTCCTGGTGGAACTTCATAGCAAAGTACAAAGTTCGTTTTGGATGGATCAATTTAGTTGAAATAGACAGTTTTTGCATGAAAACTCATTCCTGGTGGAACTTCATAGCAAAGTACAAAGTTCGTTTTGGATGGACAAAGTTAGTTGAAATAGACAGTTTTTGCATAAAAACTCATTCCTGGTGGAACTTCATAGCAAAGTAAAAAGTTCGTTTTGGATGGATCAATTTAGTTGAAATAGACAGTTTTTGCATGAAAACTCATTCCTGGTGGAACTTCATAGCAAAGTACAAAGTTCGTTTTGGATGGACAAAATTAGTTGAAATAGACAGTTTTTGCATGAAAACTCATTCCTGGTGGAACTTCATAGCAAAGTACAAAGTTCGTTTTGGATGGATCAATTTAGTTGAAATAGACAGTTTTTGCATGAAAACTCATTCCTGGTGGAACTTCATAGCAAAGTACAAAGTTCGTTTTGGATGGATCAATTTAGTTGAAATAGACAGTTTTTGCATGAAAACTCATTCCTGGTGGAACTTCATAGCAAAGAACAAAGTTCGTTTTGGATGGATCAATTTAGTTGAAATAGACAGTTTTTGCATGAAAACTCATTCGTGGTGGAACTTCATAGCAAAGTACAAAGTTCGTTTTGGATGGATCAATTTAGTTGAAATAGACAGTTTTTGCATGAAAACTCATTCCTGGTGGAACTTCATAGCAAAGTACAAAGTTCGTTTTGGATGGATCAATTTAGTTGAAATAGACAGTTTTTGCATGAAAACTCATTCCTGGTGGAACTTCATAGCAAAGTACAAAGTTCGTTTTGGATGGACAAAATTAGTTGAAATAGACAGTTTTTGCATGAAAACTCATTCCTGGTGGAACTTCATAGCAAAGTACAAAGTTCGTTTTGGATGGACAAAGTTAGTTGAAATAGACAGTTTTTGCATGAAAACTCATTCCTGGTGGAACTTCATAGCAAAGTACAAAGTTCGTTTTGGATGGATCAATTTAGTTGAAATAGACAGTTTTTGCATGAAAACTCATTCCTGGTGGAACTTCATAGCAAAGTACAAAGTTCGTTTTGGATGGACAAAGTTAGTTGAAATAGACAGTTCGTGCATGAAAACTCATTCCTGGTAGAACTTCATAGCAAAGTACAAAGTTCGTTTTGGATGGATCAATTTAGTTGAAATAGACAGTTTTTGCATGAAAACTCATTGCTGGTGGAACTTCATAGCAAAGTACAAAGTTCGTTTTGGATGGATCAATTTAGTTAAAATAGACAGTTCTTGCATGAAAACTCATTCCTGGTAGAACTTCATAGCAAAGTGCAAAGTTCGTATCGGATGGATCAATTTAGTTGAAATAGACAGTTTTTGCATGAAAACTCATTCCTGGTGGAACTTCATAGCAAAGTACAAAGTTCGTTTTGGATGGATCAATTTAGTTGAAATAGACAGTTTTTGCATGAAAACTCATTCCTGGTGGAACTTCATAGCAAAGTACAAAGTTCGTTTTGGATGGACAAAATTAGTTGAAATAGACAGTTTTTGCATGAAAACTCATTCCTGGTAGAACTTCATAGCAAAGTACAAAGTTCGTTTTGGATGGATCAATTTAGTTGAAATAGACAGTTTTTGCATGAAAACTCATTCCTGGTGGAACTTCATAGCAAAGTACAAAGTTCGTATCGGATGGATCAATTTAGTTGAAATAGACAGTTCTTGCATGAAAACTCATTCCTGGTAGAACTTCATAGCAAAGTACAAAGTTCGTATCGGATGGACGAATTAAGTTGAAATAGACAGTTTTTGCATGAAAACTCATTCCTGGTGGAACTTCATAGCAAAGTACAAAGTTCGTTTTGGATGGACAAAATTAGTTGAAATAAACAGTTTTTGCATGAAAACTCATTCCTGGTGGAACTTCATAGCAAAGTACAAAGTTCGTATCGGATGGACGAATTAAGTTGAAATAGACAGTTCTTGCATGAAAACTCATTCCTGGTGGAACTTCATAGCAAAGTACAAAGTTCGTTTTGGATGGACAAAGTTAGTTGAAATAGACAGTTTTTGCATGAAAACTCATTCCTGGTGGAACTTCATAGCAAAGTACAAAGTTCGTTTTGGATGGACAAAGTTAGTTGAAATAGACAGTTTTTGCATAAAAACTCATTCCTGGTGGAACTTCATAGCAAAGTACAAAGTTCGTTTTGGATGGACAAAGTTAGTTGAAATAGACAGTTCTTGCATGAAAACTCATTTTTGGTGGAACTTCATAGCAAAGAACAAAGTTCGTTTTGGATGGATCAATTTAGTTGAAATAGACAGTTTTTGCATGAAAACTCATTCCTGGTGGAACTTCATAGCAAAGTACAAAGTTCGTTTTGGATGGATCAATTTAGTTGAAATAGACAGTTTTTGCATGAAAACTCATTCCTGGTGGAACTTCATAGCAAAGTACAAAGTTCGTTTTGGATGGACAAAATTAGTTGAAATAGACAGTTTTTGCATGAAAACTCATTCCTGGTGGAACTTCATAGCAAAGTACAAAGTTCGTATCGGATGGACGAATTAAGTTGAAATAGACAGTTTTTGCATGAAAACTCATTTCTGGTGGAACTTCATAGCAAAGAACAAAGTTCGTTTTGGATGGATCAATTTAGTTGAAATAGACAGTTTTTGCATGAAAACTCATTCCTGGTGGAACTTCATAGCAAAGTACAAAGTTCGTTTTGGATGGATCAATTTAGTTGAAATAGACAGTTTTTGCATGAAAACTCATTCCTGGTGGAACTTCATAGCAAAGTACAAAGTTCGTTTTGGATGGACAAAACTAGTTGAAATAGACAGTTTTTGCATGAAAACTCATTCCTGGTGGAACTTCATAGCAAAGTACAAAGTTCGTTTTGGATGGACAAAGTTAGTTGAAATAGACAGTTTTTGCATGAAAACTCATTCCTGGTGGAACTTCATAGCAAAGTACAAAGTTCGTTTTGGATGGATCAATTTAGTTGAAATAGACAGTTTTTGCATGAAAACTCATTCCTGGTGGAACTTCATAGCAAAGTACAAAGTTCGTTTTGGATGGACAAAGTTAGTTGAAATAGACAGTTCTTGCATGAAAACTCATTCCTGGTAGAACTTCATAGCAAAGTACAAAGTTCGTTTTGGATGGATCAATTTAGTTGAAATAGACAGTTTTTGCATGAAAACTCATTCCTGGTGGAACTTCATAGCAAAGAACAAAGTTCGTTTTGGATGGATCAATTTAGTTGAAATAGACAGTTTTTGCATGAAAACTCATTCCTGGTGGAACTTCATAGCAAAGTACAAAGTTCGTTTTGGATGGATCAATTTAGTTGAAATAGACAGTTTTTGCATGAAAACTCATTCCTGGTGGAACTTCATAGCAAAGTACAAAGTTCGTTTTGGATGGACAAAATTAGTTGAAATAGACAGTTTTTGCATGAAAACTCATTCCTGGTGGAACTTCATAGCAAAGTACAAAGTTCGTTTTGGATGGATCAATTTAGTTGAAATAGACAGTTTTTGCATGAAAACTCATTCCTGGTGGAACTTCATAGCAAAGTACAAAGTTCGTTTTGGATGGACAAAATTAGTTGAAATAGACAGTTTTTGCATGAAAACTCATTCCTGGTGGAACTTCATAGCAAAGTACAAAGTTCGTTTTGGATGGACAAAGTTAGTTGAAATAGACAGTTCTTGCATGAAAACTCATTCCTGGTAGAACTTCATAGCAAAGTACAAAGTTCGTTTTGGATGGACAAAGTTAGTTGAAATAGACAGTTTTTGCATGAAAACTCATTCCTGGTGGAACTTCATAGCAAAGTACAAAGTTCGTTTTGGATGGATCAATTTAGTTGAAATAGACAGTTTTTGCATGAAAACTCATTCCTGGTGGAACTTCATAGCAAAGTACAAAGTTCGTTTTGGATGGACAAAGTTAGTTGAAATAGACAGTTCGTGCATGAAAACTCATTCCTGGTAGAACTTCATAGCAAAGTACAAAGTTCGTTTTGGATGGATCAATTTAGTTGAAATAGACAGTTTTTGCATGAAAACTCATTCCTGGTGGAACTTCATAGCAAAGAACAAAGTTCGTTTTGGATGGATCAATTTAGTTGAAATAGACAGTTTTTGCATGAAAACTCATTCGTGGTGGAACTTCATAGCAAAGTACAAAGTTCGTTTTGGATGGATCAATTTAGTTGAAATAGACAGTTTTTGCATGAAAACTCATTCCTGGTGGAACTTCATAGCAAAGTACAAAGTTCGTTTTGGATGGACAAAGTTAGTTGAAATAGACAGTTTTTGCATGAAAACTCATTCCTGGTGGAACTTCATAGCAAAGAACAAAGTTCGTTTTGGATGGATCAATTTAGTTGAAATAGACAGTTTTTGCATGAAAACTCATTCCTGGTGGAACTTCATAGCAAAGTACAAAGTTCGTTTTGGATGGACAAAGTTAGTTGAAATAGACAGTTCTTGCATGAAAACTCATTCCTGGTGGAACTTCATAGCAAAGTACAAAGTTCGTTTTGGATGGACAAAGTTAGTTGAAATAGACAGTTCTTGCATGAAAACTCATTCCTGGTAGAACTTCATAGCAAAGTACAAAGTTCGTTTTGGATGGATCAATTTAGTTGAAATAGACAGTTTTTGCATGAAAACTCATTCCTGGTGGAACTTCATAGCAAAGAACAAAGTTCGTATCGGATGCACCAATTTAGTTGAAATAGACAGTTTTTGTATGAAAACTCATTCCTGGTGGAACTTCATAGCAAAGTACAAAGTTCGTTTTGGATGGACAAAGTTAGTTGTAATAGACAGTTTTTGCATGAAAACTCATTCCTGGTGGAACTTCATAGCAAAGTACAAAGTTCGTTTTGGATGCACCAATTTAGTTGAAATAGACAGTTTTTGCATGAAAACTCATTCCTGGTGGAACTTCATAGCAAAGAACAAAGTTCGTATCGGATGCACCAATTTAGTTGAAATAGACAGTTTTTGCATGAAAACTCATTCCTGGTGGAACTTCATAGCAAAGTACAAAGTTCGTTTTGGATGGACAAAGTTAGTTGAAATAGACAGTTCTTGCATGAAAACTCATTCCTGGTAGAACTTCATAGCAAAGTACAAAGTTCGTTTTGGATGGATCAATTTAGTTGAAATAGACAGTTTTTGCATGAAAACTCATTCCTGGTGGAACTTCATAGCAAAGAACAAAGTTCGTATCGGATGCACCAATTTAGTTGAAATAGACAGTTTTTGCATGAAAACTCATTCCTGGTGGAACTTCATAGCAAAGTACAAAGTTCGTTTTGGATGGACAAAGTTAGTTGAAATAGACAGTTTTTGCATGAAAACTCATTCCTGGTGGAACTTCATAGCAAAGTACAAAGTTCGTTTTGGATGGACAAAGTTAGTTGAAATAGACAGTTCTTGCATGAAAACTCATTCCTGGTAGAACTTCATAGCAAAGTACAAAGTTCGTTGTGGATGGATCAATTTAGTTGAAATAGACAGTTTTTGCATGTAAACTCATTCCTGGTGGAACTTCATAGCAAAGAACAAAGTTCGTTTTGGATGGATCAATTTAGTTGAAATAGACAGTTTTTGCATGAAAACTCATTCCTGGTGGAACTTCATAGCAAAGTACAAAGTTCGTTTTGGATGGACAAAGTTAGTTGAAATAGACAGTTCTTGCATGAAAACTCATTCCTGGTAGAACTTCATAGCAAAGTACAAAGTTCGTTTTGGATGGATCAATTTAGTTGAAATAGACAGTTTTTGCATGAAAACTCATTCCTGGTGGAACTTCATAGCAAAGTACAAAGTTCGTTTTGGATGGACAAAGCTAGTTGAAATAGACAGTTTTTGCATAAAAACTCATTCCTGGTGGAACTACATAGCAAAGTACAAAGTTCGTTTTGGATGCACCAATTTAGTTGAAATAGACAGTTTTTGCATGAAAACTCATTCCTGGTGGAACTTCATAGCAAAGTACAAAGTTCGTATCGGATGCACCAATTTAGTTAAAATAGACAGTTTTTGCATGAAAACTCATTCCTGGTGGAACTTCATAGCAAAGTACAAAGTTCGTTTTGGATGGATCAATTTAGTTGAAATAGACAGTTTTTGCATGAAAACTCATTCCTGGTGGAACTTCATAGCAAAGTACAAAGTTCGTTTTGGATGGACAAAGTTAGTTGAAATAGACAGTTCTTGCATAAAAACTCATTCCTGGTGGAACTTCATAGCAAAGTACAAAGTTCGTTTTGGATGGATCAATTTAGTTGAAATAGACAGTTTTTGCATGAAAACTCATTCCTGGTGGAACTTCATAGCAAAGTACAAAGTTCGTTTTGGATGGACAAAGTTAGTTGAAATAGACAGTTCTTGCATGAAAACTCATTCCTGGTAGAACTTCATAGCAAAGTACAAAGTTCGTTTTAGATGGACAAAGTTAGTTGAAATAGACAGTTTTTGCATAAAAAATCATTCCTGGTGGAACTTCATAGCAAAGTACAAAGTTCGTTTTGGATGGACAAAGTTAGTTGAAATAGACAGCTTTTGCATAAAAACTCATTCCTGGTGGAACTTCATAGCAAAGTACAAAGTTCGTTTTGGATGGATCAATTTAGTTGAAATAGACAGTTTTTGCATGAAAACTCATTCCTGGTGGAACTTCATAGCAAAGTACAAAGTTCGTTTTGGATGGACAAAGTTAGTTGAAATAGACAGTTTTTGCATAAAAACTCATTCCTGGTGGAACTTCATAGCAAAGTAAAAAGTTCGTTTTGGATGGATCAATTTAGTTGAAATAGACAGTTTTTGCATGAAAACTCATTCCTGGTGGAACTTCATAGCAAAGTACAAAGTTCGTTTTGGATGGACAAAGTTAGTTGAAATAGACAGTTTTTGCATGAAAACTCATTCCTGGTGGAACTTCATAGCAAAGTACAAAGTTCGTTTTGGATGGACGAATTAAGTTGAAATAGACAGTTTTTGTATGAAAACTCATTCCTGGTGGAACTTCATAGCAAAGTACAAAGTTCGAATCAGATGGACGAATTAAGTTGAAATAGACAGTTTTTGCATGAAAACTCATTCCTGGTGGAACTTCATAGCAAAGTACAAAGTTCGAATCAGATGGACGAATTAAGTTGAAATAGACAGTTTTTGCATGAAAACTCATTCCTGGTAGAACTTCATAGCAAAGTACAAAGTTCGTTTTAGATGGACAAAGTTAGTTGAAATAGACAGTTTTTGCATGAAAACTCATTCCTGGTGGAACTTCATAGCAAAGTACAAAGTTCGTTTTAGATGGACAAAGTTAGTTGAAATAGACAGTTTTTGCATAAAAACTCATTCCTGGTGGAACTTCATAGCAAAGTACAAAGTTCGTTTTGGATGGATCAATTCAGTTGAAATAGACAGTTTTTGCATGAAAACTCATTCCTGGTGGAACTTCATAGCAAAGTACAAAGTTCGTTTTGGATGGATCAATTTAGTTGAAATAGACAGTTTTTGCATGAAAACTCATTCCTGGTGGAACTTCATAGCAAAGTACAAAGTTCGTTTTGGATGGATCAATTTAGTTGAAATAGACAGTTTTTGCATGAAAACTCATTCCTGATGGAACTTCATAGCAAAGTACAAAGTTCGTTTTGGATGGATCAATTTAGTTGAAATAGACAGTTTTTGCATGAAAACTCATTCCTGGTGGAACTTCATAGCAAAGTACAAAGTTCGTATCGGATGGATCAATTTAGTTGAAATAGACAGTTCTTGCATGAAAACTCATTCCTGGTAGAACTTCATAGCAAAGTACAAAGTTCGTATCGGATGGACGAATTAAGTTGAAATAGACAGTTTTTGTATGAAAACTCATTCCTGGTGGAACTTCATAGCAAAGTACAAAGTTCGTTTTGGATGGACAAAGTTAGTTGAAATAGACAGTTTTTGCATGAAAACTCATTCCTGGTGGAACTTCATAGCAAAGTACAAAGTTCGTTTTGGATGGACGAATTAAGTTGAAATAGACAGTTTTTGTATGAAAACTCATTCCTGGTGGAACTTCATAGCAAAGTACAAAGTTCGAATCAGATGGACGAATTAAGTTGAAATAGACAGTTTTTGCATGAAAACTCATTCCTGGTAGAACTTCATAGCAAAGTACAAAGTTCGTTTTAGATGGACAAAGTTAGTTTAAATAGACAGTTTTTGCATGAAAACTCATTCCTGGTGGAACTTCATAGCAAAGTACAAAGTTCGTTTTGGATGGACAAAGTTAGTTGAAATAGACAGTTTTTGCATAAAAACTCATTCCTGGTGGAACTTCATAGCAAAGTACAAAGTTCGTTTTGGATGGATCAATTTAGTTGAAATAGACAGTTTTTGTATGAAAACTCATTCCTGGTGGAACTTCATAGCAAAGTACAAAGTTCGAATCAGATGGATGAATTAAGTTGAAATAGACAGTTTTTGCATGAAAACTCATTCCTGGTGGAACTTCATAGCAAAGTACAAAGTTCGTTTTAGATGGACAAAGTTAGTTGAAATAGACAGTTTTTGCATAAAAACTCATTCCTGGTAGAACTTCATAGCAAAGTACAAAGTTCGAATCAGATGGACGAATTAAGTTGAAATAGACAGTTTTTGCATAAAAACTCATTCCTGGTGGAACTTCATAGCAAAGTACAAAGTTCGTTTTGGATGGACAAAGTTAGTTGAAATAGACAGTTTTTGCATGAAAACTCATTCCTGGTAGAACTTCATAGCAAAGTACAAAGTTCGTTTTGGATGGATCAATTTAGTTGAAATAGACAGTTTTTGCATGAAAACTCATTCCTGGTGGAACTTCATAGCAAAGTACAAAGTTCGAATCATATGGATGAATTAAGTTGAAATAGACAGTTTTTGCATGAAAACTCATTCCTGGTGGAACTTCATAGCAAAGTACAAAGTTCGTTTTAGATGGACAAAGTTAGTTGAAATAGACAGTTTTTGCATAAAAACTCATTCCTGGTGGAACTTCATAGCAAAGTACAAAGTTCGTTTTGGATGGACAAAGTTAGTTGAAATAGACAGTTTTTGCATAAAAACTCATTCCTGGTGGAACTTCATAGCAAAGTACAAAGTTCGTTTTGGATGGATCAATTTAGTTGAAATAGACAGTTTTTGCATAAAAACTCATTCCTGGTGGAACTTCATAGCAAAGTACAAAGTTCGTTTTGGATGGATCAATTTAGTTGAAATAGACAGTTTTTGCATGAAAACTCATTCCTGGTGGAACTTCATAGCAAAGTACAAAGTTCGTTTTGGATGGACAAAGTTAGTTGAAATAGACAGTTTTTGCATGAAAACTCATTCCTGGTGGAACTTCATAGCAAAGTACAAAGTTCGAATCATATGGATGAATTAAGTTGAAATAGACAGTTTTTGCATAAAAACTCATTCCTGGTGGAACTTCATAGCAAAGTACAAAGTTCGTTTTGGATGGATCAATTTAGTTGAAATAGACAGTTTTTGCATAAAAACTCATTCCTGGTGGAACTTCATAGCAAAGTACAAAGTTCGTTTTGGATGGATCAATTTAGTTGAAATAGACAGTTTTTGCATGAAAACTCATTCCTGGTGGAACTTCATAGCAAAGTACAAAGTTCGTTTTAGATGGACAAAGTTAGTTGAAATAGACAGTTTTTGCATAAAAACTCATTCCTGGTGGAACTTCATAGCAAAGTACAAAGTTCGTTTTGGATGGACAAAGTTAGTTGAAATAGACAGTTTTTGCATAAAAACTCATTCCTGGTGGAACTTCATAGCAAAGTACAAAGTTCGTTTTGGATGGATCAATTTAGTTGAAATAGACAGTTTTTGCATAAAAACTCATTCCTGGTGGAACTTCATAGCAAAGTACAAAGTTCGTTTTAGATGGACAAAGTTAGTTGAAATAGACAGTTTTTGCATAAAAACTCATTCCTGGTGGAACTTCATAGCAAAGTACAAAGTTCGTTTTGGATGGACAAAGTTAGTTGAAATAGACAGTTTTTGCATAAAAACTCATTCCTGGTGGAACTTCATAGCAAAGTACAAAGTTCGTTTTGGATGGATCAATTTAGTTGAAATAGACAGTTTTTGCATAAAAACTCATTCCTGGTGGAACTTCATAGCAAAGTACAAAGTTCGTTTTGGATGGATCAATTTAGTTGAAATAGACAGTTTTTGCATGAAAACTCATTCCTGGTGGAACTTCATAGCAAAGTACAAAGTTCGTTTTGGATGGACAAAGTTAGTTGAAATAGACAGTTTTTGCATGAAAACTCATTCCTGGTGGAACTTCATAGCAAAGTACAAAGTTCGAATCATATGGATGAATTAAGTTGAAATAGACAGTTTTTGCATGAAAACTCATTCCTGGTGGAACTTCATAGCAAAGTACAAAGTTCGTTTTAGATGGACAAAGTTAGTTGAAATAGACAGTTTTTGCATAAAAACTCATTCCTGGTGGAACTTCATAGCAAAGTACAAAGTTCGTTTTGGATGGACAAAGTTAGTTGAAATAGACAGTTTTTGCATAAAAACTCATTCCTGGTGGAACTTCATAGCAAAGTACAAAGTTCGTTTTGGATGGATCAATTTAGTTGAAATAGACAGTTTTTGCATAAAAACTCATTCCTGGTGGAACTTCATAGCAAAGTACAAAGTTCGTTTTGGATGGATCAATTTAGTTGAAATAGACAGTTTTTGCATGAAAACTCATTCCTGGTGGAACTTCATAGCAAAGTACAAAGTTCGTTTTAGATGGACAAAGTTAGTTGAAATAGACAGTTTTTGCATAAAAACTCATTCCTGGTGGAACTTCATAGCAAAGTACAAAGTTCGTTTTGGATGGACAAAGTTAGTTGAAATAGACAGTTTTTGCATAAAAACTCATTCCTGGTGGAACTTCATAGCAAAGTACAAAGTTCGTTTTGGATGGATCAATTTAGTTGAAATAGACAGTTTTTGCATAAAAACTCATTCCTGGTGGAACTTCATAGCAAAGTACAAAGTTCGTTTTGGATGGATCAATTTAGTTGAAATAGACAGTTTTTGCATAAAAACTCATTCCTGGTGGAACTTCATAGCAAAGTACAAAGTTCGTTTTGGATGGATCAATTTAGTTGAAATAGACAGTTTTTGCATGAAAACTCATTCCTGGTGGAACTTCATAGCAAAGTACAAAGTTCGAATCATATGGATGAATTAAGTTGAAATAGACAGTTTTTGCATAAAAACTCATTCCTGGTGGAACTTCATAGCAAAGTACAAAGTTCGTTTTGGATGGACAAAGTTAGTTGAAATAGACAGTTTTTGCATAAAAACTCATTCCTGGTGGAACTTCATAGCAAAGTACAAAGTTCGTTTTGGATGGATCAATTTAGTTGAAATAGACAGTTTTTGCATAAAAACTCATTCCTGGTGGAACTTCATAGCAAAGTACAAAGTTCGTTTTGGATGGATCAATTTAGTTGAAATAGACAGTTTTTGTATGAAAACTCATTCCTGGTGGAACTTCATAGCAAAGTACAAAGTTCGAATCAGATGGATGAATTAAGTTGAAATAGACAGTTTTTGCATGAAAACTCATTCCTGGTGGAACTTCATAGCAAAGTACAAAGTTCGTTTTAGATGGACAAAGTTAGTTGAAATAGACAGTTTTTGCATAAAAACTCATTCCTGGTAGAACTTCATAGCAAAGTACAAAGTTCGAATCAGATGGACGAATTAAGTTGAAATAGACAGTTTTTGCATAAAAACTCATTCCTGGTGGAACTTCATAGCAAAGTACAAAGTTCGTTTTGGATGGACAAAGTTAGTTGAAATAGACAGTTTTTGCATGAAAACTCATTCCTGGTAGAACTTCATAGCAAAGTACAAAGTTCGTTTTGGATGGATCAATTTAGTTGAAATAGACAGTTTTTGCATGAAAACTCATTCCTGGTGGAACTTCATAGCAAAGTACAAAGTTCGAATCAGATGGACGAATTAAGTTGAAATAGACAGTTTTTGCATGAAAACTCATTCGTGGTGGAACTTCATAGCAAAGTACAAAGTTCGTTTTGGATGGATCAATTTAGTTGAAATAGACAGTTTTTGCATGAAAACTCATTCCTGGTGGAACTTCATAGCAAAGTACAAAGTTCGTTTTGGATGGACAAAGTTAGTTGAAATAGACAGTTTTTGCATAAAAACTCATTCCTGGTGGAACTTCATAGCAAAGTACAAAGTTCGTTTTGGATGGATCAATTTAGTTGAAATAGACAGTTTTTGCATAAAAACTCATTCCTGGTGGAACTTCATAGCAAAGTACAAAGTTCGTTTTGGATGGATCAATTTAGTTGAAATAGACAGTTTTTGCATGAAAACTCATTCCTGGTGGAACTTCATAGCAAAGTACAAAGTTCGTTTTGGATGGACAAAGTTAGTTGAAATAGACAGTTTTTGCATGAAAACTCATTCCTGGTGGAACTTCATAGCAAAGTACAAAGTTCGTTTTGGATGGATCAATTTAGTTGAAATAGACAGTTTTTGCATGAAAACTCATTCCTGGTGGAACTTCATAGCAAAGTACAAAGTTCGTTTTGGATGGATCAATTTAGTTGAAATAGACAGTTTTTGCATGTAAACTCATTCCTGGTGGAACTTCATAGCAAAGAACAAAGTTCGTATCGGATGCACCAATTTAGTTGAAATAGACAGTTTTTGCATGAAAACTCATTCCTGGTGGAACTTCATAGCAAAGTACAAAGTTCGTTTTGGATGGATCAATTTAGTTGAAATAGACAGTTTTTGCATGAAAACTCATTCGTGGTGGAACTTCATAGCAAAGTACAAAGTTCGTTTTGGATGGATCAATTTAGTTGAAATAGACAGTTTTTGCATGAAAACTCATTCCTGGTGGAACTTCATAGCAAAGTACAAAGTTCGTTTTGGATGGACAAAGTTAGTTGAAATAGACAGTTTTTGCATAAAAACTCATTCCTGGTGGAACTTCATAGCAAAGTACAAAGTTCGTTTTGGATGGATCAATTTAGTTGAAATAGACAGTTTTTGCATAAAAACTCATTCCTGGTGGAACTTCATAGCAAAGTACAAAGTTCGTTTTGGATGGACAAAGTTAGTTGAAATAGACAGTTTTTGCATGAAAACTCATTCCTGGTGGAACTTCATAGCAAAGTACAAAGTTCGTTTTGGATGGACGAATTAAGTTGAAATAGACAGTTTTTGCATGAAAACTCATTCCTGGTAGAACTTCATAGCAAAGTACAAAGTTCGTTTTAGATGGACAAAGTTAGTTGAAATAGACAGTTTTTGCATGAAAACTCATTCCTGGTGGAACTTCATAGCAAAGTACAAAGTTCGTTTTGGATGGATCAATTTAGTTGAAATAGACAGTTAGTTGAAATAGACAGTTTTTGCATAAAAACTCATTCCTGGTGGAACTTCATAGCAAAGTACAAAGTTCGTTTTGGATGGACAAAGTTAGTTGAAATAGACAGTTTTTGCATAAAAACTCATTCCTGGTGGAACTTCATAGCAAAGTACAAAGTTCGTTTTGGATGGATCAATTTAGTTGAAATAGACAGTTTTTGCATGAAAACTCATTCCTGGTGGAACTTCATAGCAAAGTACAAAGTTCGTTTTGGATGGACAAAGTTAGTTGAAATAGACAGTTTTTGCATAAAAACTCATTCCTGGTGGAACTTCATAGCAAAGTACAAAGTTCGTTTTGGATGGATCAATTTAGTTGAAATAGACAGTTTTTGCATGAAAACTCATTCCTGGTGGAACTTCATAGCAAAGTACAAAGTTCGTTTTGGATGGACAAAGTTAGTTGAAATAGACAGTTTTTGCATGAAAACTCATTCCTGGTGGAACTTCATAGCAAAGTACAAAGTTCGTTTTGGATGGACAAAGTTAGTTGAAATAGACAGTTTTTGCATGAAAACTCATTCCTGGTGGAACTTCATAGCAAAGTACAAAGTTCGTTTTGGATGGACGAATTAAGTTGAAATAGACAGTTTTTGCATGAAAACTCATTCCTGGTGGAACTTCATAGCAAAGTACAAAGTTCGTTTTGGATGGATCAATTTAGTTGAAATAGACAGTTTTTGCATGAAAACTCATTCCTGGTGGAACTTCATAGCAAAGTACAAAGTTCGTTTTGGATGGACAAAGTTAGTTGAAATAGACAGTTTTTGCATGAAAACTCATTCCTGGTGGAACTTCATAGCAAAGTACAAAGTTCGTTTTGGATGGACGAATTAAGTTGAAATAGACAGTTTTTGTATGAAAACTTATTCCTGGTGGAACTTCATAGCAAAGTACAAAGTTCGAATCAGATGGACGAATTAAGTTGAAATAGACAGTTTTTGCATGAAAACTCATTCCTGGTGGAACTTCATAGCAAAGTACAAAGTTCGTTTTGGATGGACGAATTAAGTTGAAATAGACAGTTTTTGCATGAAAACTCATTCCTGGTGGAACTTCATAGCAAAGTACAAAGTTCGTTTTGGATGGATCAATTAAGTTGAAATAGACAGTTTTTGCATGAAAACTCATTCCTGGTGGAACTTCATAGCAAAGTACAAAGTTCGTTTTGGATGGATCAATTTAGTTGAAATAGATAGTTTTTGCATAAAAAACTCATTCCTGGTGGAACTTCATAGCAAAGTACAAAGTTCGTTTTGGATGGACAAAGTTAGTTGAAATAGACAGTTTTTGCATAAAAACTCATTCCTGGTGGAACTTCATAGCAAAGTACAAAGTTCGTTTTGGATGGATCAATTTAGTTGAAATAGACAGTTTTTGCATGAAAACTCATTCCTGGTGGAACTTCATAGCAAAGTACAAAGTTCGTTTTGGATGGACGAATTAAGTTGAAATAGACAGTTTTTGTATGAAAAACTCATTCCTGGTGGAACTTCATAGCAAAGTACAAAGTTCGAATCAGATGGACGAATTAAGTTGAAATAGACAGTTTTTGCATGAAAACTCATTCCTGGTAGAACTTCATAGCAAAGTACAAAGTTCGTTTTAGATGGACAAAGTTAGTTGAAATGGACAGTTTTTGCATGAAAAACTCATTCCTGGTGGAACTTCATAGCAAAGTACAAAGTTCGTTTTGGATGGATCAATTTAGTTGAAATAGACAGTTTTTGCATGAAAACTCATTCCTGGTGGAACTTCATAGCAAAGTACAAAGTTCGTTTTTGGATGGATCAATTTAGTTGAAATAGACAGTTTTTGCATGAAAACTCATTCCTGGTGGAACTTCATAGCAAAAGTACAAAGTTCGTTTTGGATGGACAAAGTTAGTTGAAATAGACAGTTTTTGCATGAAAAACTCATTCCTGGTGGAACTTCATAGCAAAGTACAAAGTTCGTTTTGGATGGACAAAGTTAGTTGAAATAGACAGTTTTTGCATAAAAAACTCATTCCTGGTGGAACTTCATAGCAAAGTACAAAGTTCGTTTTGGATGGATCAATTTAGTTGAAATAGACAGTTTTTGCATGAAAAACTCATTCCTGGTGGAACTTCATAGCAAAGTACAAAGTTCGTTTTGGATGGATCAATTTAGTTGAAATAGACAGTTTTTGCATGAAAACTCATTCCTGGTGGAAACTTCATAGCAAAGTACAAAGTTCGTTTTGGATGGATCAATTTAGTTGAAATAGACAGTTTTTGCATGAAAACTCATTCCTGGTGGAACTTCATAGCAAAGTACAAAGTTCGTTTTGGATGGACGAATTAAGTTGAAATAGACAGTTTTTGTATGAAAACTCATTCCTGGTGGAACTTCATAGCAAAGTACAAAGTTCGTTTTGGATGGATCAATTTAGTTGAAATAGACAGTTTTTGCATGAAAACTCATTCCTGGTGGAACTTTCATAGCAAAGTACAAAGTTCGTTTTGGATGGATCAATTTAGTTGAAATAGAACAGTTTTTGCATGAAAACTCATTCCTGGTGGAACTTCATAGCAAAGTACAAAGTTCGTTTTGGATGGACAAAGTTAGTTGAAATAGACAGTTTTTGCATAAAAACTCATTCCTGGTGGAACTTCATAGCAAAGTACAAAGTTCGTTTTGGATGGATCAATTTAGTTGAAATAGACAGTTTTTGCATGAAAACTCATTCCTGGTGGAACTTCATAGCAAAGTACAAAGTTCGTTTTGGATGGACAAAGTTAGTTGAAATAGACAGTTTTTGCATGAAAACTCATTCCTGGTGGAACTTCATAGCAAAGTACAAAGTTCGTTTTGGATGGACAAAGTTAGTTGAAATAGACAGTTTTTGCATAAAAACTCATTCCTGGTGGAACTTCATAGCAAAGTACAAAGTTCGTTTTGGATGGATCAATTTAGTTGAAATAGACAGTTTTTTGCATGAAAACTCATTCCTGGTGGAACTTCATAGCAAAGTACAAAGTTCGTTTTTGGATGGACAAAGTTAGTTAAAATAGACAGTTTTTGCATGAAAACTCATTCCTGGTGGAACTTCATAGCAAAGTACAAAGTTCGTTTTGGATGGACGAATTAAGTTGAAATAGACAGTTTTTGTATGAAAACTCATTCCTGGTGGAACTTCATAGCAAAGTACAAAGTTCGAATCAGATGGACAAAGTTAGTTGAAATAGACAGTTTTTGCATGAAAACTCATTCCTGGTGGAACTTCATAGCAAAAGTACAAAGTTCGTTTTGGATGGATCAATTTAGTTGAAATAGACAGTTTTTGCATGAAAACTCATTCCTGGTGGAACTTCATAGCAAAGTACAAAGTTCGTTTTGGATGGACAAAGTTAGTTGAAATAGACAGTTTTTGTATGAAAAACTCATTCCTGGTGGAACTTCATAGCAAAGTACAAAGTTCGAATCAGATGGACGAATTAAGTTGAAATAGACAGTTTTTGCATGAAAAACTCATTCCTGGTGGAACTTCATAGCAAAGTACAAAGTTCGTTTTGGATGGACCAAAGTTAGTTGAAATAGACAGTTTTTGCATGAAAACTCATCCTGGTGGAACTTCATAGCAAAGTACAAAGTTCGTTTTGGATGGACGAATTAAGTTGAAATAGACAGTTTTTGTATGAAAACTCATTCCTGGTGGAACTTCATAGCAAGTACAAAGTTCGAATCAGATGGACAAAGTTAGTTGAAATAGACAGTTTTTGCATGAAAACTCATTCCTGGTGGAACTTCATAGCAAAGTACAAAGTTCGTTTTGGATGGACAAAGTTAGTTGAAATAGACAGTTTTTGTATGAAAACTCATTCCTGGTGGAACTTCATAGCAAAGTACAAAGTTCGTTTTGGATGGATTCAATTTAGTTGAAATAGACAGTTTTTGCATGAAAAACTCATTCCTGGTGGAACTTCATAGCAAAGTACAAAGTTCGTTTTGGATGGACAAAGTTAGTTGAAATAGACAGTTTTTTGCATGAAAACTCATTCCTGTTGGAACTTCATAGCAAAGTACAAAGTTCGTTTTGGATGGATCAATTTAGTTGAAATAGACAGTTTTTGCATGAAAACTCATTCCTGGTGGAACTTCATAGCAAAGTACAAAGTTCGTTTTGGATGGACAAAGTTAGTTGAAATAGACAGTTTTTGCATGAAAACTCATTCCTGGTGGAACTTCATAGCAAAGTACAAAGTTCGTTTTGGATGGACGAATTAAGTTGAAATAGACAGTTTTTTGTATGAAAACTCATTCCTGGTGGAACTCATAGCAAAGTACAAAGTTCGAATCAGATGGACAAAGTTAGTTGAAATAGACAGTTTTTGCATGAAAACTCATTCCTGGTGGAACTTCATAGCAAAGTACAAAGTTCGTTTTGGATGGATCAATTTAGTTGAAATAGACAGTTTTTGCATGAAAACTCATTCCTGGTGGAACTTCATAGCAAAGTACAAAGTTCGTTTTGGATGGGACAAAGTTAGTTGAAATAGACAGTTTTTGTATGAAAACTCATTCCTGGTGGAACTTCATAGCAAAGTACAAAGTTCGAATCAGATGGACGAATTAAGTTGAAATAGACAGTTTTTGCATGAAAACTCATTCCTGGTGGAACTTCATAGCAAAGTACAAAGTTCGTTTTGGATGGACCAAAGTTAGTTGAAATAGACCAGTTTTTGCATGAAAACTCATTCCTGGTGGAACTTCATAGCAAAGTACAAAGTTCGTTTTGGATGGACGAATTAAGTTGAAATAGACAGTTTTTGTATGAAAAACTCATTCCTGGTGGAACTTCATAGCAAAGTACAAAGTTCGAATCAGATGGACAAAGTTAGTTGAAATAGACAGTTTTTGCATGAAAACTCATTCCTGGTGGAACTTCATAGCAAAGTACAAAGTTTCGTTTTGGATGGACAAAGTTAGTTGAAATAGACAGTTTTTGTATGAAAACTCATTCCTGGTGGAACTTCATAGCAAAGTACAAAAGTTCGTTTTGGATGGATCAATTTAGTTGAAATAGACAGTTTTTGCATGAAAACTCATTCCTGGTGGAACTTCATAGCAAAGTACAAAGTTCGTTTTGGATGGACAAAGTTAGTTGAAAATAGACAGTTTTTGCATGAAAACTCATTCCTGGTGGAACTTCATAGCAAAGTACAAAGTTCGTTTTGATGGA